>NC_135969.1:13527636-13717636 GCF_053455715.1 Rhinoraja longicauda
GTGAATAATTTTAAATACCTTATGTCCATGTAATAGACTTGGCCTCATCCATTCCTAGCCTTTTTTTTTTTTTTAATGGGTTCATCAGCAATTATATACTCTTCACAGATTCATCCTGATCTGATTAGATGAAGATTTTCAGCTTCAGTCATTCTGTCCTTAATTAGAGATTCTAGTTTTAAGCTAAAAAATACACACAGGGCTGGAATAACTTCATTTTTGTGTGTTATTCCAGCACTGTCATTTAAACTGGTATCTCCAGTTCCTTGTCTAGTTTTAAGGTAGTTTACTTATTCCATGCTTTCCCTTTCTCACCTCACCTAAACACCAACGAATTCTTATGCAAGGCAAGATTTCCAGATATCCATGTTTTCTTTTTAATCCCTTTATTTCTTCAGAGTAAATCTTTGGAATTCTCAACCCAAGGGGGCACTGGAGGTTTGCCGAGTATATTCGGGATGGTAACAGAGGTTATTGATGTTGTATTTGAGAGATATGGGGAGGACTGGATAACGCACAGAGGTAAAATATCACTATGATGTTCAATGGCAGAGTGGGCATTCAGTGCACTCCATAATGTTTGGGACAAAGACATATCATTTATTTATTTACCTCTGTACTGCACAATTTGAGATTTGTAATATAAAAAATCACATGTGGTTAAAATGCACATTGTCAGATTTTAATAAAGGCCATTTTAATACATTTTAGTTTCACTATGTAGAAATTACAGCAGTATTTATACACAGTCCCCCATTTCACATTCTTTTGTGACCCCTTTAAGCACAATAGACCTAAATGAGTTGAGCCATGATTACGTGAATCTGTTCTATCAGATTGAAAATTGAAAATGCACTGCTAGCTCTGTAATTGCTCCCAGATTCGTTGAGTTCAAGGACTCTGATACATTACCATCTGAGCCCCCAGTATGATCTTCTATTCTGCAGAATTCAGCTTTCTGCAGGGCCACTAGCTAGCTGCCCTCATGTTTCAGCCCAATGTATAATGCAACAGAATAAAATAATTTTACATTTTGAGCCTATGCCTAACTTGCCCCATGGAGTTTAAATCATGTTTAGAAACTTTACCACTTATGTCAGATGTGGACGACACGGTGGTGCAGCGGTAGATTTGAGAGACCCAGATTCGATCCTGACTATGGGTGCTGTCTGTACAGAATTTGTACGTTCTATCCGTGACCTGCATGGGTTTCCTCCGGGTGCTCCAGCTTTCTCCCGCACTCAAAGATGTACAGGTTTGTAGATTAATTGGCTGAGTCGAATTGTAAATTGCCCCTCTTGTGTAGGATAGTGTTTGTGTACGGGGATCGCAGGGTGGCATGGACTCGGTGGGCCGAATGGCCAGTTTCCGCGCTGTATCTCTAAACTAAAAACGGAAAAAAGGTTATTCTGCAAATATACATGGTGAGAAAGTCTATTCTCCCGCATCCCTATCCCAAGCTGTTTATATTGTGAAAGAATGCGATTTAATTTGGAGTAGGGTACAGAGCAAGTTGTCAGTTTTAGTGGGGGAAAGAAACACGTGGGATCATTAGTTTTTCCATGTCACCAAAGTAAGTTCTTAAAAATTTCATTTATCAGTTGTGCCCTCTGAGTTCTGGACACGATGGAACGGAAGGATCTCAAGGTCTTAGAATGGTGTGGAAGATTTATTGGAATGTTACCATTGGAAGAAGGATGTTATGTATAAAGGGCGGACACTTGATTTGTTTTCCTTCAGAGCAATAATTTGGGAGGAATTTAAATGTAGAAAATTATGTATGTCTAGATATGGAATAAATGTTTGCATTGACAGTAAGTTTGATAATTAGGGGACCAAGAATTTAAGATGATTCACAGAAGAGCCATGGTGAAGTTGAGAACTTATGCTGTGAGCCAGCCAATGATTTAAGGGATAGAGAGGTTAGTAAGAAGGTGTCAAGGCAACAACCCCTCAACGTCAGTAAAGTGGATGAGCTGGTCATGGGCTTCAGGAAGTGGGTTGAATACACTCACCAGTTTGCATCAATGGTGTAGAAATGGAGATGGTCAGAGAGCTTCAACTTCCTTGGTGTAAATTTCACCAATAATTTCTCCGAGTCCAACCACATTGATGCTATGGCCGAGGAAGCACATTAATACCTCTACATACCTCCCAACCCTTCTGAATTTGGCAGAAAGTTCCCGCTTTCTTATTTCATTTCCGCCATTCCGATTTTGCCTCACATTTTTCCGCAAAACATGCCTTGCCGCTCGCCCTGCCTTTCGCCCCACCCCGCCGGTGGCCTGGCCTCGTCGCTCGCCGCTGGCCTGGCCTCGCCGCTGGCCTGGCCTCGTCGCTCGCCGCTGGCCTGGCCTCGCCACTGGCCTGGCCTCGTCGCTCGCCGATGGCCTGGCCTCGTCGCTGGCCTCGCCGCTGGCCTTGCCGCTGGCCTCGCCTCGTCGCTCGC
The DNA here is from genome assembly GCF_053455715.1 of Rhinoraja longicauda. Classification (NCBI taxonomy): domain Eukaryota; kingdom Metazoa; phylum Chordata; class Chondrichthyes; order Rajiformes; family Arhynchobatidae; genus Rhinoraja; species Rhinoraja longicauda. The sequence continues at coordinate 13,530,086 of NC_135969.1, forward strand.
TGCTGGCCTGGCCTCGCCACTGGCCTGGCCTCGTCGGTCGCCGCTGGCCTGGCCTCGCCTCGCCTCGCCGCTGGCCTGGCCTCGCCGCTGGCCTGGCATCGTTGCTGCCTCACCTTGTTGCTCGCCGCTGGCCTCGCCGCTGGCCTGGCCTCGCTGCTGGCCTGGCCTCGCCGCTGGCCTGGCCTCGCCATTCGCCGCTGGTCTGGCCTGGCCGTTCGCCGCTGGCCTGGCCTCGCCGCTGGCCTGGCCTCGCCGTTCGCCGCTGGCCTGGCCTCGCCGCTCGCCGCTGGCCTGGCCTCGCCGCTGGCCTGGCATCACTGCGTAGCGTGAAGCCCGTTGATGTTGAGAGGGAATGGGGGGGGGGAGTGCGGGTCGGGGGGGTGGGGGGGCGTAGGAAGGGAGGGAGGTGGGGAGGGGAGTGGGGGTTGGGGGTGGGGGGGTTGTGGAGGTGGGGGAAAGGGGGGAGTGGAGGGGTGGGGGTAGAGTGGGGGGGAGGGAGGTGGGGAAGGGTAGTGGGGGGGAGGGTAGTGGGGGACGGAGTAGGGGGGCGTGGGAGGGACATGGACCATTGTGAGTTGCTGTTGAAGACCACTGGAGCAAGTATGTCTTCAATGAAATTAGGTATGTGCAGTTTTAAATGAAACTCTTTCTTCATAACTTAGTCATACATTTTATGACCATTGTTCTTTTATTCAATATCAAGAGAATTGGGATGTGTGAGGAGAAAGCAAAATAGAAAATACAAAACAAAACATTTTTTTCTTTGTGTTGTAAAAAGTATTCTGTTCAATGACCTTTCTATAAATAGCAGAATATATCATGATCGCCCTGACATTGTACATGTAGTCCAAGAACTACAGACTGTTGGAAATAATAGTCACTTTTCACACATGAATGTAGCGCAAATTGTATGCGCATTTGGCGTGCATACTTTTGTTTTGCTGAAAAGTTGCATTACGCGCCATATTATGAATTTTGATGTAAAATTCTGAATTTTGGACATCAAAATTATGAATTTGTAAAATCAAATGTTGGGAGGTCTGCCTCTACTTCCTCAGAAGAGTTAAGGAAATTTGGCATGTCACATACCAATTTCTATAGATGCATCAAGGAGAGCATCCTGTTGGGATGTATCACAGATTGGTCTGGCAAATGCTTTGACCCAGATCACAAGAAATTGCAGAGTTATTAAATGCAGCCCATTACATCAGCAAACCAGCCTCGTGCTGTCATATTTAATTCAGAAGGCTTACTGAATCCCTGAATTAAATTTGGCTTCAGAAGGCTTTATAAATAGTTTAAAATATTTTAAGGGAATTCAGTGTTCGTTATCTCAGGTAGCTGTGTTGTTTGCACGAGTAATTTTCATATCTGACGTAAATTAACCTACAGAGAAATAGTGATAAATGGCTGTAGAATATAAATAGGTGGATTGGACAAATGCATGGCATTAATGAGCCATTTTGGAACTAAGAATGAGGAGAAACAATATGGAGGAAAGGATATTGCTCTTAAAGGAGTACAAAACTAGAGTGATTGATGGTATGGGTGCACAAGTTACTGAATGAAAGGGGTTGAGAAAGTGGTTGACAAAGCGTTATATGGTTTGGAGCTATGTCTGAAGTGTGGAGTGTAAAAGTTGGGGAGGTCTGCAGAGACTTTACAAAATAGCTGATCTGGCCTCAGCTGAGGCATTCTTTAATTCTGTTTGCCTCTTTATAGGAAGGTTTTCAAAGCATTTGACAAGTTTGGGGAAAAAATATTTGGAGAACAGTTCCTACATAGGGAAGTATTACAGGGATGGGTTGGAAGGGCTGTTCTCTGGAGAATAGGCTGAGGGAAGATTTAATAAAGTATCTACAAAGACGAGGCATCTGCAAAGTGTGGATTGTGGGAGGCTATTCCCTTTGGAGCAGTCCAGGACTAGAAGTCTCCGAAATAATAGAAAAAGGAGACTTAAGAGTGACACCAAGAATGTTTCCCTGCAGCCCGTGGTTGGAATCAGGAATGCACTGTCTACAAGACGTGATGATGGAATGTTCTATTGTGGCCTTGGTGGGAGTTGGATAAATATACGATGAGGAAACATTTGTATGGCTGCAGAGAAGTGCTTGTGGCATGAAAATTGAGTTGCAAATGTAGAAAATGGCAAATGGCATCCTAGTCAGAACAGTACAGCACAGGAACAGGCCTTTCTGCCCACAATTGCCTTGCCTAACATGAGGCCAAATTAAACTGATCACCTGCCTTCACGTGATCCGTGTCCCTCCATTCCATGCATATCCATGTGCCTAACTAATTAGGTCTCCTAAGTCTCTTAAATGCCTCCACCACCAATTCTGGCAGCATGTTCCAGACACCTGCCGCTCTGGTGTATAAACTTTGCCCCCCCCCCCCTTAAATCTATTCTCTCTAGTCCTTGACATCCACCATGGCTAAAAGATTCCAACTGCCTACCCTATCTGTGCCTCTCATAATTGTATATATATCTATCAGGTCTCCCCTCAGCCTCCCCGATGCTCAACAATCCAAGTTTGTCCAATCTCTTTTTATTGATACGACCCTCAAATCCAGGCAACATTCCTGGTAAATTAGGTGACCAGAACTGCACACAATACTCTAAATGCAACCTAAAGAAAGTCCTCTAACGTTGCATCGTGACTTCCTGACTCTTGTACTTGTTGCCTTGAGCATACCATATGCCTTCTTTGTCACTCTTTCTACTTGTGTAGCTGTTTTCATGGAGCCATTGTATTGGACTGCGATATCCCTCTGTACATCAATGCTGTTAAGCACCTTGCCATTAATTGTGTACTAAGTGTGCAACAACCATCTTGTGATTGTACAAACTAGATCTGGAAAGAAATAGCTGCTATCTGAACCAACTGGATTGTTCTGAACCGTCATCTTCACGAACCGCTCTCAGAGAAGGAAATCTGTTCGTACACTAGCTCCAATGTGACTCCAGATCCACAGTGTTATTAAGGTTTGCTGCTGTTGAAATGTGTGATCTGGAATTGTTGCGCATGGTTCAAGATGATGATTCATTACCACCATCTGGAGTTATTCAGGGATTTGTTTTCCACTTCCAGTCCCCAGTCTTGTTTTCAAAAGTGCAACCCCTCCGCACTCTCCCCTAGTTGTGGGAGAAGGTCCCTGACCTGAAACATGGCTTCTCTTTCCACAGATGTTGCTTGACTGGCTGAGAACTTCCAGCAATTTCTTTTGTTTGTGGGTCATTGACGGATGGGCAATAAATTCTTGTTTGCAAAGAGTAATTTCCTGTGAGTAATTGTGCACCTAGTGTGCATGTAGTAAGGACTATATTTGAATTTGTGCTTGAGGTTGGGCCAAGTTTGAAATTGAACAAGCTGCAGATTAGCTGGGTATTAGGTTAAATTGGTTTCAGAGGGTTTGGGGCTTTCAGAAGAAGATTAGTAAATGTCTTCATCCACTTCAGGTAGCAAAGCTGAGAGTTTGGCGTCAGTATTAGAATGGAAACTTGTTTGAATGGGCTGCCACACACCTCGTGTTGAACAGTGTGAGTTGTGATTTTTTAAATTTGAAATCTTAATAAGTCAATGTTTAAAATGGCTTTTTCCGGTCTGTTGGATTTTCATTGAGTGCTGATTACTAAATCTGTTGAATCTACGACACCTACCTAATGACAGCTTCCTGATGTATTATGTACCCTCTAGTAAAGCTTTACTTGAAAGTTATAGGATACGATAGATTTTCATCAATGCAGTTATTTTAAAAAAAATTAATGTCCCAATTTCAGGATGGCTGCCACCTTCCTGAGTGAGGAAACAGCCGCACTTTCAAATCTGATCATTGCTTAGAAACATAGAAAATAGGTGCAGGAGGAGGCCATTCAGCCCTTCGAGCCAGCACCGCTTCCTACTGATCTCCTGTGGCATTGTGTTCCATGATGTCTGTTGAAAAATTTGACAACAGAATGAAGACAGCTTGGTAATAATGTGCCAAAGAATGGCATTATCCATTTATTTGTTAAGGATAGTGTATGGAAAACTGATCGTGAGTATTAGAGGAATTAAAAGACTTAGACTTGTAGAAACTTCAATTCCGGAGATGGAATTAACTTTAGGTGAGAACAGACTTTGTAGAAGTCCACCTTTAATAACAATTATTTGCATTTGTACTGCCGTCCAACTATTGCAATGTTAAAGGGTGATGGAAATTGGTTGCTTATGAGCTTAAGGGAAGACTATTCTTGTCCACCGTGTTAGTTTTAGTCAGTGTAGCAATTTGTGTTTTCAAGGTCAGGCTTTTCCTTATGTAGAGAAAGGAAGTCAAAATTATCATGTGGTGTGAGCAAGGAGAATATATGTTACTTGATCAACTGGCCAACTGCATCATGAAATTTGTGTGTCCTCTGCAAAGTTTAAATGATCTAAAATTCTTTGTCTCTGGTTATCAAGCAAACAATCGTCCTGATTTGAATGTTCAGCGCTGCCTACCTGATTTCCCTTGCGTGTAGTTTCTAAAGTAGCTCCCAAATCGCTTCTATTGCAATTGGATTCCTGCACTTCCAGAAGATGGCCAAATGTTCTTAAATTGAACGTAATCCTTGATCCCGATCCAAAATTTATTCTGATTTCTATTTAATTGTTATCCATATTTGATGATCACACTGGTCAAAATAAAGCTATCGAAGCATTTATAAATTTAGCAATAGAAACATAGAAACATAGAAAAAAGGTGCAGGAGTAGGGCATTCGGCCCTTCGAGCCAACACCACCATTCAGTATGATCATGGCTGATCATCTAAAATCAGTACCCCGTTCCTGCTTTGTCCCCATATCCCTTGATTCCTTTTGCCCTTAGAGCTAAATCTAATTTCAATATTTGAATTCCAGCTGTAAAGCAGCTAGGTGGGAAGATCAACTGTGGCAGATGTTCTGCAGTGTACAGATAGAACTCTGTAACATGCTTTATTCACTGCACTGTGTCTCCAAGGAACCAATGGCTCAATATCAGGGTGATACAGCCAATTGTGACATAGGCTCGGCTGGAAATCTATTTAGAGTTTTGGAATTGTTGCTGAAATTAGTGAAATATAAGTGTAGTTATTCACGAGTGTAGTTATTTTAAAGAAAGATATGATTTCACAGTAACTTTCAATGGAGGCGCCTTCATTATGAGGGAATACATGCAGCAATATAATGTCCTGTTACCCAATAAACTGGGTGTTTATATAATGATATTGAATATATGGCATTTTGATGAAGTGGATTTTCTGCAGCTGTTAACGTTGACCATGTGGTGCAATGAAATACACTCCACGTCTATACCAGCTCTACTAGATAACCTAAAAGAATATGGTGAAATATCAGGATATTTGACAAATGAAGCCAAATCAATAGCAATGATGCTCTCAGGAGATTGTCCAGTGGAACTTAAAGAAAAAGTCCATTTTTTAAATGGACCAAAAAAGGGTTTAGATACCTTGGTATAATTATCACTTCGAATACAGCACAGCTATTTGAAGCTAATTATGGGAAACTGATATCTGAGATAAAGGATGATTTGGCTGGATGGGAGATTTTACCGTTGACTCTGGTGGGAAGAGTAGAAACAGTCAGAATGAATATATTGCCAAGACTGTTGTTTTTGTTCCAATCGTTGCCTATTATGATCTCGGGAGCTTTTCTAAAAAAACTGGATAAAATTATATCGAAATTCTTATGGCAAAGTAAAAAAGCAAGAATTAAATACAAGACGCTTCTTAGCAAAAAAGAAAAGGGAGGGTTGAACTTGCCTAATTTAAGAAATTATTATTGGGCAACGCAACTCAGAGCCTTAATCATGTGGACCACTAAAGAGAAAGATTCAATGTGGGTGGAGATGGAGCAAACCGCTTGTAAAAATTTGCCTTTAGAATCACTCCCATTTTTAAACGAGAAGGCCCTGAAGAGGCTCAGGATGGGCAACGAGTGGATTAGGGTAACAATGAAAATCTGGTCAGCAGTAAGAAAGAAGCTGAAGCTGTCAAATTCGGTAAGCAGGGCTACTAGAATAGCAAAAAACCCAGACTTTGTACCATCTACCATGGACTCAGGATTTGACAGATGGGCTGACAAAGGGCTAATATACATAGATCAAATGTTTCAGGGACAAACAATGAAAATATTCACACAACTTCAAAAAGAATTCAATTTACCTGCTCATGACTTTTACAAATTTTTACAGCTAAGAGATTACCTACAGAAACATCAGGAATGGGAGAACATCTGCAAGACTCCATCTAAATTAGAGGAAGTGTTGTGGGGGTTCTCGGAAGACAAGTCAAAAAAAGGGATTATATCAAAAATTTATGAAGCACTACAACATGAATCCAAAGAGAACAACTTGCATATCAAAGAAAAATGGGAACTGGAAGCGAATATCATAATATCAGAAGAAGGGTGGGAGGAATCATTTAAAGAGGGACATAAACTAACTAAGAGCCCAACATGGAGGGAATTTGACTGGAAAGTTAAAATGCGTTACTTTTATACTCCATTCATTACATCGAAATATAGTAATACAACTGATTTATGTTGGAGGGAGTGTGGAGAAGTTGGGGACTCCACTCATATATTCTGGGATTACCCAAAAATACAGGATTTCTGGAAGAATATTCAAAAGGAAATTAAACAGATTATGGGCATTAACTTCCCTCTGGAACCAGCACTTTACATTTTGGGTATAATTCCTGACAGTATGACAGATAAGAGTTCGAAACATTTACTGACAATCCTGCTGCTGATAGCAAAGAAGACGATAACAACTTCGTGGTTGAAACCACAGCCTCCAAGCATAATGCAATGGAGAGATAGGGTAAAAAATGTGTATATAATGGAAAAAATCACAGTAAGGTTACAGTTGACAACAGACATGTTTGATAAAAGATGGTCATTATTAATACAGGCAATGCCGGGACTCGAGTCTCTTCCGTTTTTGGGAACTTAAAGTAAGGGTATTTACATTCAATATGCATCTCCTATGTTTGTTTAGTTTGTGTTTGTATGTATGTAAAAAAAATAAAAATAAAAAAAAAGTTTAAAAAAAAAAGAAATACACTCTTTCTCTTTCTGCAATATTAGACTAACTTGGATGGATGGAGGGAAAATGATAGCTGTGATACATTTTCCCCAAGTCAATTTGATGCTATTCCTTCCCTGTTTGGAGTGACCAGTTAAGAGTTTTGGACAATGCCGACACTTAATCTTGGCTAAGCTTTTGGCGGTTGAGGAAGGTTGTCAATGGGTGCAGCAGGATATTAGATGAATTTGACCTAATAGAAGTATATAAAATTGAGAGGCATAAACAGGATAGAGTTTTTTATCCCAGGGTGGAAATGTTAAGTAGGGAGGGCATAGGTTTAAGGTGAGGAGGAGAAAGTACAAAGGAGATATGCAAGGCAAGATTTTTTTTAACACAGTGATAGTGACTGGAAGGCACTACCAAAAGAGATGATGGAAGCAGGTATGAGAGTGACATTTAAGAGGCTTCAGATAAACATGTGAAAAGGCAGGGAATGGAAAGATACAGAACATTGCACATAAGATAGGCCTCCTGGTTGCTGTCTGTTCCTGTGCTTTATTGTCTGTGTTCTGCACATGAAATTCTGTCCATCCTCAGGGTGCTAATCATACCATGCTAAAAAAGAGGGCCATTTATTCCTGGCGAATGTTTATCTTTTCCATATTGTTAAATGGACTTTATGACGTGAGTTACATTTTAAACCTACTTCACTGGGTTTGGAATGAGGACCTGATAGGTAATGCATAAATGCAGTATTCACCAATGATGGAGATGGAGCACTAAAAAAACATATTTTTCTGTCTATTTGGTAGTACAATTCATTGAAGGTGTACTTGGAGGCAAAAGCAAAAAGTAGAATTTGAATATGAACTTTGCCTAATCTAACCCTAACTCAAACCGTGGCTTAAAAAAATTACCTGACTTGGGTTGTAGTGTTTACACAGTGAGAGAGGCTTGGTGGAAATAGGGTAGTTTGTACAATGAATAATAAAACAAAAACATTCAATATCCCTCGCTGTTCCATTGAACAGGTCAACATTGAAATTCTTTACAATGCCAGAGTGACATTATCACAAGCACATAATGTTTTCAACATAAGATATCTGTTTTTTTCCTCAAGTTCTGAAACCCTTCGACACATAACTCATCACGTGATCTTACCATTTTGATTAGTGGGTTGAGCACTTGGGGAAACAGATGTCACTCTACTGTGGTCACATACTTCTGCTTTTTTAGACCGTATCAAAATACTTGCACTGTGCAGCAAAGCTACAATCTGTATTTCATTGGTTCAGTTTAAGGTTGTCTTTAAGCTAGTTTTGTTAATCTTGCCTCTTGTGATTTAACTGTATGGTTTTCTTGTGTTTGTGGACAGGCGTACATTATTGAATAAAGTTTAAGCAGGTAAGGACGCCAATAAAGTTGAGGAAACGTATGAACCATCATAATGTGAATAAAACAAAACAGAAATGGTCTTTAAAAGCTGCCTAAAATCAGGCAAAGCTTCAAAAAAATAGAATAGAATGAAAGAGGTGGGGTGGGGGGTGGGGGGGGAGGTTCCTTCAGTTAGTCACAACCCACATCTGATAGAATAATTATCTTGAAGTTAGAAATGCATGTTCAAATGATTGGTTGTCATAATTGGAATGATGGAGTTCCTTTGTATGAGAGGGGAGATACAATCAGGCACATGGTGAATTCTTCAGGCAACCAATTTTTCCCAAGATTTGAAAGAAATGAACTAAACGTACACTGTCAGGTTTCTTGATATAGTTTGTCTAGTTCTGATTTAAATTACTTTACGCATGTCAGGGGTGTCAGGATTTACGGGGAGAAGGCAGGAGAATGGGGTTAGGAGGGGAAATCAGCCATGATTGCATTGTGGAGTGGACTTGATGGACCAAATGGCCTAATTCTACTCCTATCAATTATGACCTTATGATGCATGTTTTGTTGCTGTGCAATGAGAACCATCAATGAGACAAGCTTAAAATGTATTTATTTAAATTTCAAAGGGATTCCTGTGGGGATGGGTACGTTAGTATTACTGGCTGTTGAGGTAGAATTTGTTTACTAATATATTAAATGCAAGGTCATTATTTTATTACAGAAATAGCAGCTGTTTTTTTTGTGCAAAGTAAATTTTCCATTAATGACTATCTGATAATGATCAGATAATTTGCTTTTGCCAAGCTGCCGAGATTTGGTTTTATGAAAATCAAAATCAAAGGTACAGTTGCATGAAATTTAAATAAAAGCCGAAAATCCTGGAGGGTGGGGGGTGGCATCAGTAGGTCAGTTAATGTTAATGTTTTAACATTTTTGTTCAATGACTACTGCTCTTTCCTCAGTTCTGAAAAAGGATCTTTGACTGGAACCATTAACTGTGAATCTTTCCACAGTTGCTGTAACCTCAGATTTTTCCAGTATTTTATTTTATTTTGGACTTGGTCCTGGCCTGAGACTCAATCACTATCAGAATTCAGCAAACCTCTTCTCCCATCCCATACCCGCCACAGACCCTTCTCTCCAGACCTAGTCCCACAACCATTTCTACTTTTGCTTTGCGAATCCCCCTATCTTCCAATGATCTTTCCGATTCTCGTTCCTTCCCCCCCAGTATTTCACTGCTACAAACTCAAGTCTTGTAAGCCTGTTTTAGTCAGGAAAACCAGCCGAGGCACTGACCATTCTCTTCAGCTGGAGTGAAATGTGCAGTGCGGGCAAATTTTATTCCATATCTTAATATTTTCTATCTTGAGAGACGTTTTCTCCAGATAAAGTGGTTGGTTTTAGCATCTGCATTCGTTTAAATCTCTGGTGTGTAAAACAAGATGATCAAATTATGAATGTCCTGGACTGCTTTATACGACCGACAATATAGTCTGATCGCAGCTAACATTTTCCATTCCAGGAGTTTGTATGTGCAGTCAACACATACAGCAGAGATCAGGTCTTGTCTGAAAGAGGAGAGAGTTCTGAAAACGTTTAGTGGTGAAGAGGTTAAATATCGTGGAGCGAATTACTCTTGATTCCAAGATGTATACAGTTCAACTGACCCCCATTCCCTCATGGTGCTTATTAAAATAACGTCATATTTTGAATCTCAGCCATGTCTTGAATCTGCTGAGGGAATGAAATCATATGATCGAATGATTGTTTGGTCAAGGCTGGAGGGATGTATTAAATGTTGATCTGTTGCGTACCAGAGACCTTGGTTCAGTTTTTGGGATTCCCTTTTAATCTTGAGGAGGGGGGGAGAATAGTGCTGGCTTCCAGACATTAGCACAGACTTGGGCCACACCTTAATGCAGTACAGATAACTATTATTCAACATATACGATGGAATAAAGATTTGTGTGTTTGAATGGCCTTGTAACTTGGCTGCCCTGTGCTTGTTATTTTAACTACTGCATGGATGTGGAATGTGAAGGCTTTGCACAGACTTCCCTTGAACTAAATGTTAACATTTGCTGAATTCACCTTGTTTGCAGATAGTCCAGACATTTTGTAAATTGGAACTCCCAGAAGATGTAAAGTGCGGGTTAAACTCAGGTTCATCTGTTGAAGCTATTACTTTTCACAAATTATAAAGTTTTTTTTGTGCGTTTATCACATCTGCAATGATCAATTATGGAACTCCAAAATATCTTAATTTTGGAATTCCATTAAAAATTGATTGCTTTAAATTTAACTGACTTAACTCTTGAAAGTATCTTTGAGATAGTTTTTTAGAAACTAAGAATTATTCCATGTTTATGTGTGATAACATGTAACATCAGTGCACTGAAAAAATTGTTCAAATGGAAATGCCAATTCTTCAGAAAAAGTTTACTTGCAAAGGTGGAGAAGTCGTTTCACTTGCAAATGGAGAGGCACAATGGCACAGCGGTAGAGTTGCTGCCTGACAGCACCAGAAACCCGGATATGATCCTGATATGGGTGCGGTCTATACAGAGTTTATATGTGTAGGAAAGAACTGCAGATGCTGGTTTAAATCGAAGGTAGACACAAAATGCTGGATAACTCAGTGGGACAGGCAGCATCTCTGAAGAAGGGTCTCGACCCGAAACGTCACCCATTCCTTCTCTCCAGGGATGCTGCCTGTCCCGCTGAGTTACTCCAGCATTTTGTGGCTACCGTCAGAGTTTGTATGTTCTCCCTGTGACCACGTGGGTTTTCTCTGGGATTTCTGGTTTCCTCCCACACTCCAAAGACATGCAGGTTAGGTTGTAAGTTAATTGGCTTTGATACAATTGTAAATTGTCCCTAGTGTGTAGGTTAGTGCTCGTGTATAGGGTGATCATTTGATTCTGGGTAGTACTGTCTGCAAGGCAACAGATTCATTCCTGGCCCATTGGGTGTTCAAGTTTAGAACAACGATTGACAAGAAAAGTGTTGTGTTCCCTGAATCAAGCACCTTTGGTTTTGTCTGGCATTCATAGCATTGATCAAGATAATGTTGATGTGAGACAAAAATGTCATCAAAGTTATAACATTTTTCAATTTAGTAAAACTTGCACTGGCCTTTTCTAATGCATTTATATTTACTTGGATGGCATTGACCTTTTGCCTTAGCTGAAGGTGATTAAGGGAGATTAAAAGATTATTGAACTATATCCTATTTGAATGGCCATGATGATTTTTATTTGTGTATCAAAGCAAAGGCTTATACTCAACGAGTATAAATGTAACCTGAGAGTAATTATAAAAAGTTGCTTACAGAGCAAAATACTATAGGAATTATAGCTATAATACAACAGATTAAACCATAGTGAAAGTTCAAATTAATATGTCACTGTCCCAGACCTCCGTCCCCCTTCTCCACCCACCTCCCCACTCCTCCGCCCCTACTCAAGTTTCCAGAACTGATTTGATGCACTTAAGATGAAGCAGATGGCCTTGTGACCACTGGATGAAGAGGATACTGTCCAAAAAAAATTCAAATCAAGGATAGTCTTACTAAAAATTCTGGTGTCCTTGCCCGAGAACCTGTAAGAGTGGATTCATGGAGAAGAAAATTGCTCCGGACTTGGTTTTTCCTTTAGAGCAGGAACAGCTCTTTACATAAATACAACATATGCTGTGGTGCATTACAAGAATGTGGGCAAACAACAATATTTCTTCCCTTCTGTCGTGGGGTAGATTGACTTCCACCCCCCCCCTCCAATCTTTGCACATCCCCAAACCTTTCCACTCGTCACTTTAATTTCATGTATTTTGTGTTTTTTGACTGTTGGCAGATCAATTTCTCTCCTGCTATAAATAAAGTTCTATCGTATAGTATCGTATATTGAGAATGTTCAGGAGATTTGGGGGCACTTGATCTGAACTTAAGTCTGAAACAAGTTTTAGAGAACGTAATGAAAGAAAAATGTGACAAGGTAGTGACATTTTAGTTGCACCGAGGCTTGGGCCACAGTAGCAAAAAAGTTCATGGGCTCCCTGATTGGACTTAGAAGAGATTTGCTTGGGGCTTAAAGTTTAAAGATTGATCAGAAATGGGCCAATCTCTGATAGTGAGTCTCAAGGCCATAAGGAATAGCATATTCAAATGAATGTGTGATGAGTGGGTGAGCAGTTTAGATACAGTGAGAAGTTAAGTGATGACAGAACGATAGTAATGGGCAAAGCAAGTGTGAGGCCGCTTAGTGCTGAGGCTGAACCTGGGCACTTGCTCGAACCACTTTTTCTTGGAGTGCATTCATGATCAGTAAACTGATCTTACAGACAGGGGTACTGGAGTTGATTGGTCTGTCAAAATACTGAAGCAATTGAGAAGCATGATATGTGTCCAAATCATTTTCCCATGAAGTATACTTGATTGGTTATTTTAGTGATCTTTGGGCCTGTGGTATTTTTTGACATTTTTTGTAAGACCATGTTCCCATAGGAAGGATTTGGAAAGAAGAGTTACTTTTATATACTGTATTCATTGGAGCAAATTGTATTTGCACATTTTTAAAAGATGTCAAGTATGTTGCTTTTGTAAAACACTGTTTTGTTTTTCTTTGTAGACTGGATGTTACTTTAATGTTTGAACTTGTCATGGTAATTGATTAGCACCAATGAACTGAGAAATTGGGGTGGCACTGTGGCAGTGGCAGAGTTCTGCCTATAGCACCAGAGACCTAGCTTCAATCCTGACCACGGGTGCTGTCTGTACGGAGCTTGTATGTTCTCAACGTGACTGTGTGGGCTTTTTCTGGGAGCTCCGGTTTCCTCCCACATTCCAAAGACGTACAGGTTTGTAGGTTAATTGGCTTTGATTATAATTTGTAAATTGTCCCCTGTGTGCGGGATAGTGCTGGTGTATGGGGGTTGTTGGTCGGCACGGACACGGTGGGCCGAAGGGTACGTTTCCACGCTGTGTCTTTGAACTCTACATCATGATTTCTTTTACACTCTGAATATAAGGATTTTAATAAAAAGACAGTGGTCCAGCCTAGTCCAGAAATGTCAACCAGATCCGCCAGGCAATAAGAAGAAAGCGACCAGGCAAACATTTGCCAAACTGGCGTTTCTGATAGTGAAATGTCATTTTGATCTTTATCAAATAACATGACTTACTGATGGAACATGGTGATCTGTTCAGTATTTTTATTACGTAAGGGGGAGTAGTACTGAACAAAGTAAATTATTTCTAACTAACATTGAGATAAAACACTTTTGAGTTGTACTGGACTTAATTAAACCAAATTTATTCTTGCTGTATCATTGGAAAAATCAAGTAACAACACTTGGTTTAAATCACAGGGGGATATTATTGCCATGGTTGGAATGTTGAAGCTCAAACATTGGTGTTCCCTTTCAATAACTCCCTGCCTCTTGTTTTGTGACATTTCTTAAAATGGTTTTTGGTCATCTATTCTAATATCCTCTTTGCCACGAGTCTATTGTTGTGCCTTATTATCTTGTAAAGCACTTTGAGATATTTTATCCCCTTGTTAAATAAATGGGACACTGTGAATTGTACTCGACTGTGTTGTTAAATATTGGCAATGTGTACGAGTTCCCTAAACTTAAGAAACAGACAGTCATGGCAGTGTCTAACTGGTTGCATAAAAGAATATCCAGGGCAAGACTCTAAACTTGTAACAGAGTGATGGATAACTTTTTAAAAAAGTGTTTAAGGTGCAGCTTATATTTTTAGAACGGTGCTGATGATTGCATTGCAGAGGAAATTCATTTGCTGTTGCCAGGATCGGAAAATGTTAGCTCAGAGGAAAAATTGCATAAACTAAGGTTGTTTTCTTTGGAACCAGGAGGCCGAGGTAGATATAATAGAGGTGTGTAAAATTGAGCAGCCTATATAGAGCGATAGGAAGGACCTATTGAGTGGTCAAAACATATGGGGCATATATTTAAATTAATTTAATGGAAGGATTAGCGATGGGGTGAGGAAACGAGGAAACATTTTCATCTGGAGGATAGTTGGAGTCTGGAACTTGCTTTAGACATTAGAGATACAACGCGGAAAAGGGCTCTTCAGCCCACCAAGTCCATGCCGACCAGCGATCACTCCATACACTAGCACTATCTTATACACCAGGGACAATTTACAATTTTACCGAAGCCAATTAACCCACAAACCTGCATGTAGGAGCCATTTGTGTTTGTACTAGCTGTTTCAGCATATTATATTATTTTGTATTTTGCTGTATTATTTTTGGACACTAAGGGGTTGTCGTGAGATGAATACATATATGGGCATAATGGACTGGGAGCCAGAATTAGGGGTATGTCTGGAAATGCTGAGATGGGAGGGGCAGACACAAGGTATAGTTCTTACCAGACCTGTGACGAGAGAAAGGTTTGGAGAGATACAGATCTGCTTGTATTACTACTTCAATAAATGACAAATTAAACTGAAATGTTTTGAAGATCTCTCTGTTGGGGCTCTGTGTCAAGATCGATCACTCGACTCCCTGTGAAGTAAGGCAATCGGAAAGGACTTTATTGGAAAAGGACTGAAGTTGCCATTACACTGCTGGTCTTTGGAGTGTGGGAGGGAACCAGAGCACCTGGAGAAAACCCACGCAATCACAGGGAGAACTGACAAACTCCATACAGACGGCACCCATAGTCAGGATTGAACTCGGGATTGTGGCGCCGTGACTAAGGCAGCAACTCTACCGCTGCGTCACTGCCTCCCTGAAAAGTGTCTGCCTGAAAAGTGTCAGTGATAGAAACTATCACCACATTTAAAGTGCTTGAATAATGTTATGATCTGCAGGGCTACAAACAAATGCAGGCAGGTGGGTATAGATTAGGTAGCTCTTTGACATCAGCATAAACACAAAAAAGACCTCCAGTTAATTTCCTGAAAATTTCTGTGAATTTGTTTGATGTTTGGATGATATAATGTAGAGGTGACATGCTGTGTCCTCAAACGTTTGTGCCCAATGATTTTGTATTACTAATCCTTTCTTGGAGGTATTTATTCTCAAAATGCTGGAGTAACTCAGCAGGTCAGGCAGCATCTCAGGAGAGAAGGATGTCTCGACTCGAAACATCACCCATTCCTTCTCTCCTGAGGTGCTGCCTGACCTGCTGAGTTACTCCAGCATTTTGTGAATAAATACCTTCGATTTGTACCAGCATCTGCAGTTATTTTCTTATAATCCTTTCTCGGAGGCACTTCACTGTTTATATAAAGGATGGGTTTCATTGCACTTTCAATTTTCCATTTAGTTAAAATTGTAGCTTGATTGGAGTCTGTGCTTTTGCATAGTTGTCACCATTCCCATCTCAAGCAGCTACATCTTACACTGTATCCTGGTGCTCTGTACCATACAGTCACCTGAGATGTCTTCATGGGATTATAATATCTGGGTTAAAATAGATTGTTTTGGATCATTCTGAGGGGAGATCCTCCTTTAGCAAAAATCAGGAACACATGACCATTGTTCACTGGTTGACAAACGTGGAATAATGTTGCTGCATTACCTCCCTGTTTATCACTTGACTGCTGGTAGATTTATGTGGCCTGAAAGACATGCTCATGCTGTGACAATCAAAGGATTATTGTCTTTTTTTTTAAAGTGAAAAAACATGTAAAAGCTTTGATTTGTTGAAACTGGCTGCTGCGGGCAAATACAAAAAAACAATTTGTGCTTGGAAATAGAAGTGGGCTTGTTTTCTGCATATATTTGTTGGAGTAGCAACATGCAACATTGGCCTCTCTGCAAAACCACTTCCAGTGCATAACTGTTTGGGAATGAGAGGTGCTTTCCATTTTTTCATGTTCCCTATCTTCGAACTGTTAAATGGAATGGAAACATTCTAGGGAATTCCTTCATAACATTCATTCACGGGATGTGGCCATTGCTGGACAGGCCAGGATTTGATATCCGCCTTTCAACTGGGTGGCTTGTTGATCAATGATGTCAATTGCATTTATAGTTCTGGAACAAAAACGGTTGACTCAATTATAATCATGTGATGTCTGTCCACTGACTGGTTCGCAAGCCACGAAAGCTTTTTACGGTACCTCGATATAAGCGACAATAAACTAAACTAACCAAAAAAACTGAACTTAAAATTGGGCAAAGTTAGCACATCTTCCTAGAAACAAATCTTTTTTTTACCTTTCTCCATTTTTTCCCATTCTTTTGTGCTCATCATGATTGATACTAATTTGTTCTATCTCTGTCCCGCCCCCTCCCCTGACATCAGTCTGAAGAAGGGTTTCGACTCGAAACGTCACCCATTCCTTCTCTCCAGAAGGAATGCCTTACTCCAGCATTGTGTGTCTACCGCCACAATCCAGATTTATTAAATTAAATGTAAATATCACAGTACTTTTTTATCTATTTATTATATTTATTTATTTTTTCCGGTCAATACAATACAACAGATTGGCCATACAGTTGTGAAAGTTAAATAGTGCAAAAAACATTGTATCAAAAAAACAAAAAAACAATATAATCACACATTTTCTGACCGAAAAAAAAGGTGTAGGCAGAAGCCAATGCCTACCCTTAATACTTAACAAACTATAGTTAAAAAAACACAGCATCATAGGTCATAAGCAGATAAACAAAACATAGAAAGAAATGCAAATATAGTCAAGAACCATCATTTCTATCATGTCAGTCATTTCTCAGTGCTGATCACATATTTTGTATCTTTCAAATATAATATTTTTGAACACTTTCTTGAATTTACACATATTACCACACTCTTTTAATTCATTGTTGCAACTATTTCATAGATTGACCCCTTTAACAGTCACACATCTATTTTTCACATTTGTTCTTACCCTCATTTTTTCAAATATATAATTATCCCCGTGGATACCTGCTGTCTCTCACTGAAAACAAACCTTGGATACAGTCAGGAAGTGTTCTTTCTTTTGCTCTAAACATTATTTGTAGAGTTTTAAAGTCTACTCGGTCCATAAATTTAGGGCATCTGATTTCATAAATAATAGGTTGGTTGGGCTGCGGCTCGCTAGCAGTCTGTTCGTCTTTTTTCCTTTTTTTTTGTTGTGTTGGGATGGGGTTTTTTTTTTTTTTTTTTTTTGGTTGTGTATGTGTGGGGGGTGGTGGTGGTGGTGTGGGTGGGGGGGTGGGGGGGTGGGGGAAACCTTTCTCTTTTAGGTCTCTTCCTCACGGCGTGGGGTGCGGCTCGGCCGCGGGGCCTAACATCGCTGGTGCGGCTCGGCCGCGGGACTTAACATCGCCCGGCGCTGCTCGGCTGCTGGACTTAACAGTGCCCGGTGCGGCTCGGCCGCGGGGCCTTTCATCGCCCGGTGCGGCTCGGCCGCGGGGCCTAACATCGCTGGTGCGGCTCGGCCGCGGGACTTAACAGTGCCCGGTGCGGCTCGGCCGCGGGGCCTAACATCGCTGGTGCGGCTCGGCCGCTGGACTTAACAGTGCCCGGGCCGCGGGGCCTAACATCGCCCGGCGCGGCTCGGCCACGGGACTTTTCATCGCTGGTGCGGCTTGGCCGCTGGACTTAACATCGCCCGGTGCGGCTTGGCCGCGGGGCCTTCCATCGCCCGGTGCGGCTCGGCCGCTGGACTTAACATCGCCCAGTGCGGCTCGGCCGCGGGACCTAACATCGCCCGGCGCGGCTTGGCCGCGGGACTTAGCTGCGCACGGCTCGGTCGCGGGGCCTTCAATCGCCCGGTTCGGCCGCGAGACGTCTCAGCGCCCGGTGCGACTCGGCCGTGGGGACTTCCATCCCCTTGCGGGGACTGTGCGGGTCGGTCGGGGACGAGCTGTCTGTCTGTGGGCGTGGGGAAGAGAGTGGAAGTTTTGTTGCCTCCATCACAGTGAGGGGGTGTTTGGAGTCACTGTGATGGATGTTATGTGTTGGGGTTATGTGTCTTGTGTTCTTTTTTGTGTGTGACTGCTATGTAGTTTCGTTCGGTACCTTGGTACCGAATGACAAATAAAGCTCTGTTGAACCAGCCTTATTGACAATTCTTATAGTTATTTTTTGCAATATAAAGATTGAATTAGTGCTAGTTTTGTAGGTGTTTCCCCATACTTCTACACAGTATGTAATATATGGAATAATGAGTGAGCAATATAACGTAAATAGTGAATTGTGATTCAAGATGGCCTTAGTTTTGTGCAGTATTGCAATAGATTTAGACAGTTTTGATCTGATATGTTTTATGTGAGGTTTCCAACAGAGTTTATGATCTATTATCACTCCCAAGAATTTATTTTTATATGCTCTTTCAATTTCTACTTTAATCATAAATGTTACCTCCGAATTTATTTTTCTATTTCCAAACACAATAAATTTTGTTTTACTTAGATTTAATGATAATTTATTAGTATCAAACCACTTCTTTAGGGTTTCCAATTCCCCTGTAACTGTCCAAAAGGTGCTTCGTGTTTGGCCCTGAACAAAATAAATTAGTGTCAAATATAACCATACAAATATCATTTATATGGAGTATAAAGAGCTTTAGGCCCAGCACCGAGCCTTGCGGAACCCCACAGGTAACCTTCATAAGTTCTGAATCAAAATTATTTACCTGAACGTACTGATATCTGTTTTCAAGGTAGCTTCTTAACCAGGAGTATGTTACTCCTCTAATACCATATATCTCTAGCTTATTCATCAGTAAACCATGATCTATGGTATCAAATGCTTTTTTGAGATCTATAAATAGTCCCACAGTATATTCTTTATTATCAATTGCAGTTGAAATATTCTCTACTAGTTCCATTAGCGCTTTTGAGGTAGACCTTTTAGCTCGAAATCCATACTGGTGATCACTTAGTATGTTATATTTATCAATAAAGATTTCAAGTCTTTGTACAAATAATTTTTCTAATATTTTTGAGAATTGAGGAAGCAGAGATATCGGCCTGTAATTTGACAATAAATGTCTGTCTCCATTCTTGTAGACAGGAATGACTTTCGCTATTTTCATTTTGTTGGGAAATGTGCCTGTGAGGAAGGATTGATTACATATATGTGTCAACGGTTTTACTATACATTCAATGGGCGACACGGTGGCGCAGCGGTAGAGTTGCTGCCTTACAGCGAATGCAGCGCCGGAGACTCGGGTTCGATCCTGACTACGGGCACTGTCTGTACGGAGTTTGTACGTTCTCCCCGTGAGAACCCCTGCATGGGTTTTCTCCGAGATCTTCGGTTTCCTCCCACACTCCAAAGACGTACAGGTATGTAGGTTAATTGGCTGGGCAAATGTAAAAATTGTCCCTAGTGTGTGTAGGATAGTGTTAATGTGCGGGGATCGCTGGGCGGCGTGGACCCGGTGGGCCGAAGGGCCTGTTTCCGCGCTGTATCTCTAAATCTAAATCTAAAATAATATTTTTGACTAGTGTCATATCAATGGAATTGTAATCAGTAGTCTTTTTGTTACTGAATTTTTTAACAATATCAATGAGTTCATTTTCGTATACTCCACTGAGGAACATGGAGTGAGCATTTCTATCAGAGCTCTCATGTTCTAGACCTTCCTTGCTACTCGGTTTAGTAATCTCATTTGCTAAGGTAGGCCCAACTTTTACAAAGTAGTCATTAAATTCATCAGCAATGTTATTTATAGTTTTATTATGATTTTTAACAAAGTCGCTAGGGTAATCTGCTGTCCCAATACCTGTTTTAATTATGTTGTTAATCACTTTCCATGTTCCCTGAATATTACTTCTATTTTTTCCAACAATTTGCTATAGTACTCCTTGTTACATCTCATAATGCTTATCAATTTATTTTTATATCTCTTATATTTATTTTCATTTTCTTTTGTTCTACATTTTAAGAATTTCCTGTAGAGTACATTTTTCTTCTTGCATGCATTCTGCAGCCCCTTTGTGATCCATGGTTTATCTACATATTTATGCTTCCCACTGGATTTTTTTAATGGGCAATTTTTTTCATAGAGTTCTGTTAATATAGCCAGGAATGCATTGTAGGCTTTGTCTGGTTCATCAATATAAACGGCTTTCCAGTCTTGTTTCGTTAAGTCTTCCTTAAATGCATTGATCGTTTCTTGTGTTCTGTGTCGTACCAGTTTGCATGCATTAGTATCAACTTTGAATCCAAGGTCCTTCTGCAGAATGGCAAAGACTGGTAGGTGGTCACTTATATCATTTATAAGCAATGCACCCACCAGTTCTTATCAATCACATTTGTAAATATGTTATCTATCAATGTTGCATTGTCTGTTGTTATTCCACTTGGTTTTATAATCATGGGATATAGGCTAATGCTGAACATTGTGTTAATAAAATCTAGTGTCTTTGTGTGACCTTTTGGGTTTAACAAATCGATATTGAAATCACCACATATAAATACCACCTTATTATCATTTATCTTATCATACATTTCAGCTATCTTATCCTTAAATTGATCAATGATTGATCCTGGTATTCTATATACACAACTTAAGATTACATTTTTGGCTTTTTCCACATGAATTTCAATAGTTATACATTCCATTATATTGTCTATGGTTGTTGTCATGCTACCTACAACTTTGCATTTGAGGTCTGTATCAACATACAGTGCAACGCCCCCTCCTCTTTTGTTGGTCCTATTTACACAAAAACATCTCATATCCCTCCAGTTCAACATCAACATCTTGGTCTCCACTAAGCCAAGTCTCAGATATCGCAATTACATTGTACCTCTTATCAAATTGTCTCAAATATTCTTTGATTTTTTCAAAATTGGTTAAGAGGTTTCTGCTGTTGAGGTGTATTAATGATAATACTCCTTGCAGTTTCACATTACAGTTGAACTGATCTTCAGTGTAGTACTTACTCACAGTTGTTTTTGATGTTGTTGTAGAAATGGTTCTCTGGGTCAATGCCATTCTCAATGTCATACAATGTATGCTCTGTATAGTCGAAAGTCTTAAAGCTTAATTGTGTTGTGCAAAGATTATAGTTTAAGAATGCTTTCATTAGTACAGATGTGGGCAGGTAATGTGCATGTGACATGGATGGATTCAACTGTGACTGGTCTTTGCTACCTTTGTTTTCGGCTTTAACAATGTGATAGTGTTAATCATTGAAAGATTGATCAATCATCTGATCATTTGTACCTTCATACCAATATATGCCTATTAGTTTCTTCTACTCTTTTTGTCCCCTCCTACCCTCACCCCATCCCCAAATCCTCAAGACAGACACAGAATGCTGGCGTAACTCAGCGGGACAGGCAGCATTCTCTGGAGAGAAGGAATGGGTGATGTTTCGGGTTGAGACCCTTCTTCAGATTTTGGTGTTGGTGAATTGAAATAGTTGAAATGGAACAGAATCTTTATGCTAGGAAGTTTACTTATGCAGAAGCTTCCAGTTTAACAATAAATGTTGACCGTGTTTAGTGCAGTCCATTCAGTGCCAAGACAGTGTTTGTGTCACAGGAGCAATGGAATCTGACGCACATAATTGTCTGCACTCTTCTATAGAGCTTCACTATGGTTAAAGGCCAGGATGGTCCATGGTTTGGTCAACCTTAGCTATGAGGTTGCAGGGGAGGGCAGGATTGAATATACACAGTAGTATACAGCCCAGTAACATGTTACACAACCAACTAGTTTAGGAACTGAAAGGTCTTGCGTGATGCAGAAACAAAATGGTATTAAAATGGAGTGCCAGCATTTTGTTCCAAGTGTTCCTGTACTGATATTTTTTTGGAGGCGTGAGATGGAAGTTTGCTGCTTTGCTGTGAGAAGGATTCTGAGGGAATGTTTTGCAGTGGCTAGTTTTTGTATAGTTAGGACCTGGGAGCCTTCAGCTCTCTGCTGTGGGTGAAATGTGGCTGGTGTCAAAAAGGAAACAAAAACACATTTTCCTTGGAGAACTCTATCTACACTTCACACTGCCTCAGAAAATCAGCTAACATATCGAAAAACTTGAAAAATCTGATATGTTTTGATGGATTAATTAACGTTGGGATTTTTGTGTTTCCTGAAAGTATTTTAGGGCTGCTCGGAGGTTGAATTGTGGAGTTGGAGAAATTGAACTAAGAACATTTTGATGAAATTAATTCCTGTTTTTGTGCTAGTTGTAAGAAAGTGGTGGTTGTAGTTGGCAATGTTCATGCTGGATTCTGCATCTCATTTCATTTGCAATTTTGGTGTCTTCATTGAGCAGATCAAGTCGAGGACCCAGTCCCTTCATTTTGCAGGTACTTGCAATTTTCCCTACGTGGAGAGGCATATGGGTCTTGTTCTTTCTTCCCAAGTTGTCACTGATATTTGGATAAACCACTCATGCCTCCTGCTTGTCCTGCATTGTCTTTTACTGTGGCATAGAATGTCCTTATTGGAAGTATTTAGAGCTGTACAATTGTATATCAGTTGAAACAGATGCAACGATTTACCTTCCATCTGTTGCTCACTTGGAGCATCTTGAGTTAATTTGTGACAGAATGTGGAAGTTAAGATGCCGGAAAGGTGAAATTTCAAGGTTGCCAAAATGCTGTGATGAATAATAACTAAATGTAATAAAGAAATGAGTCAGCAACTGATCTTCTATCCTTTGCAGTTTGACGAGTTTAAAAACTTTACAGACAAAACATAAACTTGCAGAAAATTTACTAAATTCAGTAAGTTTTTTCTGTGCCCCAGATTTTATGCTCTTTTTGCTCATTTAACAAAAAGTAAATCCCTTTTTGGCTGCCAGAATTCCATCAGAGTGGTAAGTTCCATTTGATTTATTGCCCCACAACACTTTGAGCCGGTGAAGGGTCCTTGACCTGAAATGTCAACTGTTTCTCTTTCTAAGAATGTCACATAATCTGCTGTTTATAGCATTTTATGTTTTAATTTCAGATTCAAGCATCTGCATTTTTTTAAATATTTAGTGACAAAAGTCCATGTATACAGCCAGCCTTTGTTTTCACCCACAACGGAAGTGCCACACCAGAGTTGCTTAGTGTTTCATCCACGAAGATTACAAGAGGAAGTCTACAATATGTGATCATATAAATTCAAATCCAAACCAGTGTCAGCAGATAAACAACATAAAGATGCGGATTGCTCTCAACTAAAGTTCAGATCCCTTTCTTCATTTATGAAAGTAATTTAAATTGAATTGTTTTTGGGGATTGAATGACATTGAAACAGGGTATTTGGCCCATTCAGTCTTAGAGTGAAAACATAGCTCCTAATCCTGAGAAATCCATTTTATAATAAAGCCTAATCCATTACATTTCCCCTTGTCTAGTTACACCTCAAATTAATCTTTTATATTAGCATTATTACTTTGTTAGTTGTACATAATTTTAGACTTTACTCTATTGAATATTGGAAGGGAACTCTCTGATGGGTATAATTTTCTAGTTCTCGTATCAGTTTTTACTATTTTTACCATTAGTATTCTTAGTTTAGATTATTGTCACATGTACACTGAATAGCGTTTTGGTGCATGTTATCCATTCAGTGGAAAGACTGCACATGATTATAGTCCAGCTGTCTGCAGTGTAAAGATACAGGATAAAGGGAATAACATTTAGTGCAAGATAAGATCCAGTAAAATCTGATTAAAGATAGATTAAGGGTCTCTAATGATGTAGATTGCAGATGATACTAAGTTGGGGGGTAGTGTGAATTGTGAGGAAGATGCAATAAGGCTGCAGGGTGACCTGGACAGGTTGTGTGAGTGGGCGGATACATGGCAGATGCAGTTTAATGTAGATAAGTGTGAGGTTATTCACTTTGGAAGTAAGAATAGAAAGGCAGATTATTATCTGAATGGTGTCAAGTTAGGAGGAGGGGGAGTTCAACGAGATCTGGGTGTCCTAGTGCATCAGTCAATGAAAGGAAGCATGCAGGTTCAGCAGGCAGTGAAGAAAGCCAATGGAATGTTGGCCTTCGTAACAAGAGGAGTTGAGTATAGGAGCAAAGAGGTCCTTCTACAGTTGTACCGGGCCCTGGTGAGACCGCACCTGGAGTACTGTGTGCAGTTTTGGTCTCCAAATTTGAGGAAGGATATTCTTGCTATGGAGGGCGTGCAGCGTAGGTTCACTAGATTAATTCCCGGAATGGCGGGACTGTCGTATGTTGAAAGGCTGGAGCGATTGGGCTTGTATACACTGGAATTTAGAAGGATGAGGGGGGATCTTATTGAAACATATAAGATAATTAGGGGATTGGACACATTAGAGGCAGATAACATGTTCCCAATGTTGGGGGAGTCCAGAACAAGGGGCCACAGTTTGAGAATAAGGGGTAGGCCATTTAGAACGGAGATGAGGAAGAACTTTTTCAGTCAGAGGGTGGTGAAGGTGTGGAATTCTCTGCCTCAGAAGGCAGTGGAGGCCAGTTCGTTGGATGCTTTCAAGAGAGAGCTGGATAGAGCTCTTAAGGATAGCGGAGTGAGGGGGTATGGGGAGAAGGCAGGAACGGGGTACTGATTGATAGTGATCAGCCATGATCGCATTGAATGGCGGTGCTGGCTCGAAGGGCTGAATGGCCTACTCCTGCACCTATTGTCTATTGTCTATTGTCTATTGTCTAGATGAGGTAGGTCAGGAGTGCTCTCATTGGTGAAAGGGTGGTTCAGTTGCCTGATAACAACTGGGAAGAAACTCCCTGAAACTGGAGCGAAGCATTTTCACACTTTCGGTACCTCTTGGCTGATGGGAGAGGGGAGAAGAGGGAGTGTCCAGGATGAGACACGACATTGATAATGTTGGTGGCATTGCCGAAGTAGCGTGGTGTAGATGGAGTCAATGGAGTTTGGTTTGCGTGATGGTCTGGGCTGCATCCATAATTCTCTGCAATTTCTTGCGGTCTTGATGGAGCTGTTCCCAAACCATGCTACGATGCATCCCGATAAAATGCTTTCTACCGTGCATCTGTAGAAATTGGTGAGAGTTGTTGGGACATGCTGAACTTCCTAAGCCTTCTAAGGAAGTAGAGGCATTGGTGTGCTTTCTTGGTCATTGCTTTGATGTCACTGGTCTAGGACAGGTTGTTGGTGATATTTACTCCCAGGAACTTGAAGCTTTCAACCATCTCTATTTTGGCACCATCAATGTACTCTGGGGTATATGTACTGCTTTGCTTCCTGAAGCCAATTACAATCTCCTTTGTCTTCCTGACATTGAGGAAAAGGTTGTTGTCTTGACACCAGGTTACGAAGTTCTCAATTGCTATCAATGTTCTCGGTAGCTCCTCTATATGCGCCACAGAGTATGATGACCAGAGTTAAATTCCAAATTTATTAGCTGATAAAGGAATATAACATGATCGAGGATGAGGATAAAGTAGACGATGTGAGGCTGTTCCCTTTGGTGGAGGGATCAGGGACTAAAGGTCAGAGTTATAAAATGAAAGGGAAGAGAGTTAAGAGTGACCTAAGGAAAAATGACGTGTTAGGTTGGAATCTGGAGTGCATTCCCTGCAGATGTGGTGGAGGCAAATGGGAATTGGATAAGTACATAGTGAAGAAAAAATCGTACGACTCTGGGGAAAGGGCAGGGTGATGGAACTGGTGAGTTGCTTTGGTTTAGAGCCAATTGGACGAGGAGTCAAACTGCCATTTCCTGGCTGTAACATTTCCGTGACGTGCGTTCTACTTTTCAAGTGTCTCCTTGCAGTAGTAAACAATATTTAGTTTGTATTTGTGTGATTTGATTAACCTGCATTACTATAATAGTGGTTTGTACTATTCCTTTTGCTTCTCTTGTCATTTCAGATCCCCTTTTATTGCCATAATTTTAGACCTTTCCACTGATCTATTCAAATGACATGCTGGAAGCATTTATGCCATCTCAATTGCGGTATAACCTGTGTGGAATTGACTTTAACTTCCAACTTATTTGCGCAAATGTGATTTAAATCCCCAAGTCAAAATGGTAATATAGATTATATTTGTAGAAATTTTCACATTTTCCCTTGTGATATAGAAAACCATTCAGCCCATCGAGTTTATGCCAGCTCACAGCAATCCCATGCCCTACTAATTTTTGCTTGTAACCCTCTCTCCCCATATCCTCTCTACCTCACACAGCTTCTCTGCCCATCCACAGTAGGGGCATAATACAGTGGCCAATTAGCCCATCAATCTACACGTCTTTAGGATGTGGAAGGAATTTGGAGCATCCGGTAGAAACTCATGCGATCACAAGGATAATGTGCAAACATTACATGGCACTGGAATCATTTTTTTTCAACAGCACGTGAACAGGCCCTTTGGCCCACAGTGTCCATGACGAACATGATGCTAAACAATGCTAAACCACAATAAAATATTGATTAAAAGTTCACTGTTCTCGACTTCTAAACTTTGAGCATCTCAAATAAACCAGCTCAAATAAACCAAAGTTTCAGTGCCAGATTGTGGGTGTTTTTTTTGTTGTTGTGAGCTGTAGGTGGCCAGAATCCTGAATAAGAATTGGGAAGAGAATTTGCAGTCCCAATACAAAAACTCTATTCTCCAAATTGATGGGGGAAGGTGTGGGGGAGCGGGGGAAGAAACATAAAACAATTATGTCAACGACAGTTCTGCCTAAAAGTGCAAGCTTTCTGTTTGATATCTCCATAATAAATTAGTTTATTCATAACATGCTCCGTGATTGATTTTCAGGATGTGTTTATTTTGCTGAATACTGTTATTCTCTAACTCTGCAAATTTGTAACCAGATACTGTAACAGCCATGATGGTGATTTATTGCTTTACTTTACAAATGCAGAAGATCTGTAACCCACAGCTCCACAAACAGGAGCAAATAAACCTCAAAAGCACAATCACGGTCAGAGCTATGCCTGGCTTACATGATGAAGTGGAGGTAGAGGGATGGCATTTGGTGTCAGAATATATCTGAGGTTGATTTCTTTGGAAATAAAAGGGATCAGGGGATACGAGAGATGATTAGCCATCAAAATATTGAATGGTGGAATAGAAGAACCCAGGGGCTGAATAGCCTACTCCTGTTTTTCTCTGGGTCTTTGTGGCAGAAAGGGGATGGAACTGGGGCCTGGGGAATACAACGTACCCAGTTCGTAGGCTGAACCAGAAACTGCACAGACTCAGGGCCGTTTTTACAGCATTATGGGCCCCCGGGCAAAGCAGTGTACTGGGGCCCCTACCGTTACTCTCCCCCACCTCCCTTTCCCTACCAGCCCCCCCCCCCCCCGTCGTGCCGGCGAAAAGCACTTACCGAAAAGCACTTAGCGATGGACTTAGGGTGCTACATTGTTGCGAAAAGCACTTACAGATCGCTGTGAGAAGCACTTAGTGACCGAAAATGTTGCGGAAAAAGCACTTATTGAACCTACATTTTTAAAGTAGTATTTATTTATTGCAAGTCACTTAACATACACAGATCAGCATGGGGCCCCTATGCTCGTGGGCCCCCGGGCAAGTGCCCATCAGGCCCATGCGTTAAGACGGCCCTGCACAGACTGGAACAATGAGCTGTGCTGCGTAGGCTGTAAACATGGGGATGATTTTGGAGATGCAAGTGCAGATGCTGGATTCGTGTAGAACAAAAAGTGCTAGAGTTAACTTGCCAGGTCAGACATCATCTGGCAGACGGATAGGCAACATTTCGGGTCAGGGCCCTTCAAAGATGATTGTGGGCAGGATCACGAGTCCTTTTGACCTTTTAATACGTTTATTTTGGACAGGGGATGTAAATTTTTGATTCAGACAACATTTTGGATGATCTTCTGTTCTTGGCACTAGGTTTGTGTGGTGAGTAACATATGGGACTTATTTTTAATCATCCAGTATGGAGAAAGGTTTTTTTGGTGAGATTTTGGTTTTCTCCCTTCATTGGATTTTGTTCTATCTTTAGATGCCATTGGTTGCCCTGTATAATACTCCAATATACACCAGAAAAGTTTGGAAATCCTTTGTAGATCAGGCATTTTTTACATTTTCAATTTAAAAATAAGTAGAGCCTGAGCTTTAACTGAAGATTGCTGATCAAAATAATTTTCACACTTTTTATACTGCCTGACTTGCTGAATATGCACAATATTTTGATTTATTTCCCTTTTTTTGTACCACAAGGCACAATACATTTTTTCTATTGACAACATTATTAGTCGATGAGGTTCTAGGCTTATGACTCGTAGCAAAGCTATTTTACTTATTAATTATCTTATTGAAGTAAGTGGACATATAAATTGCTAGAATTAAAAAATGTGAAATTTCTTCAGAAAACACAAAGAATAGAGGATAGAGAAATTTTAATTGTACAATGTACCCCGACATTGCAGCAGTTTGGTACAGAATATCATGATATAATGGCCATTCTAGGAGCACACTCCCTCTGTAATATTGAAGTGTTCCATATATTGGAGCAAGTCACAAGAGACTTCAAATGCTGGAATCTTGAGCAAAAAATGAAGTGCTGGAGGAACATGGCAGGTCAGGGCCCTTCAGGCAGGGGTGGGGGAGAGACCTGGAAAAGAGAAAGGGGGGAGTAAAGCCTGGCAAAGTGATAGGTGGATATAGGTGTAGTAAGGCTAGAGCTGAAAAGGATGCAAAAGAGTGTCAGATAAGGAAAGAAGAGTGAAAAGTAAAACTATAGGGAGGGATTGATTGGAATGGGTCGTGGGAATGGAAACGGAGGGATAAAGGCAAAATGCGGCACACGGGGTTGGGAGATGAGAATACGGAAGAGCAGGATAACTAGGGAGGCGGGAGAAATGTGTGCACATCGGGGTGGTGAGGAGGGCAGGGGAAAGATAGGAGAAAGTACTCCAGCACTGTTTTAAAACGTGTGGGGCAGCCTTAGTTGATGCATAATTAATTTATGCGTACAGTGAGCATCCCCCTAAATTCTTGTTCTTGTAGGTGCTGAATGGCCAAAGTATTAGAAGATTTGATATGATCGACACCACAGTTTAGACCTAGCTGCTCGATCTCCATTGCTGTGTGCAATGATGGTTTGGTTAAGTGTAAAATGTTACTCAGCCCAAATGGACTATCTATTTTCTTACACTATTTATCGCAGACTCCTCTGCTTTTAAACTGTTGTTGGTTTGATGGAGCATGCTGAAGTTGAAACCCAATTTCCTGTTTATATTTTGAGCCCGCAATTGCTGAGTCGGGTAGTAACAATGACGCAGTGAAGTTTCTCGGTATTTTATGTGGACAATCATTGCCAGAAGTACCCAGCATGTCACCCAGCATATGTGGAGAGATTTTAGTTTTTAGAGCTACAACATGGAAATAGATCCTTTGGCCCATGGCATGTACGTCAACCATCAATAGCCCGTCACACTAGTTCTGTGTTATCCATTCCCTTCACAAAAGGGGCGATTTTAGCAGCTAATTAACTGACAAGCCTGCACGTCTTTGGTACTCGTTTGGCGGGGGGGGAAGGGGAGGGGTGGGAAGGGGTGACCGGAGTGCCAGGAGGAAACCCATGCAGTCACAGGGAGAACATGCAAACTCCACACAGATAGCACCCAAAGTCGGGATCAAACTCTGGTTCCTGACGCTGTGAAGCAGCAATTCTAACAGCTGTTCCACCATGCTGCACTTAATACTGTAAAGGGAAGGTAATGATTCCTGGTACTTGACAATCAGAAAGCTGCCTGTATAACTTGTGCAAACAATAACGTTCAGGCGTGTGTGTATGTTGTGCAGTGCAGCTTTGGAAAATGGACACTGTTTGATGGCTGGAAATATTAGATCAAAATCAAGGATAGTACATAGATGCCAACGGCCATGATGGTTAAAGAAATAGTGGAAGGGACAATAGCAGAGGATAATTGTCAGAAAATGCTGCAGTAGGGGGTAATAGCCTAAAATGGGAAAATACTGGATGGTTTAACAATCTCCAATTGATCTTTTTCTAATTTATGAGGACCATGATTTTATTTTTAGTGATTGTATTGCAAAATGCATCTAAAACAGTGAAGAATTCCAGAGGTTTTTTGCCATAATCTCACTCTTGTAGAATTTTAAAGGAGCAGCTGTGTGGGGGTTGCTTTCAGTTGAAGTTTCTTGAATTCAGCTTTGATCCCCAGCTTCCATCTAATGCCAGTTGGTAGTTTAGTCTGTGGCCACTTCCTAGTGATCTGTAAGCTACCATTTAAGGCTATCATCTTTAAGATCCTGTAATTCCAATTGATCTGAAGTTTTGATGTTTATTTCTTCTATCGAACCGCATTTCCATCACGGAAAATTGTTGCTCAGTGTCATTGCAAACTTGGAATGCTAAGAATTCGTTCCAGTTATTACTTAATAGGGGTAACCAAGAAGCAATATCAAATAGGGCTAGGTGCTGTTGCTGGAGAAACAATGCAGCAAGAAAAAATTCTTTCCATCTGCTTCAGTAATTATGGATTTGTAGGACACTTTTAGATCAGGTTTTAATGTCATCCACAGCCTGGCAGACTCCAATAAGAATTAAATCACAAGATTACCTCCTCAATAGCGTAGAAACGTCCCGTTTGCTCCTATTGGTCCCAGTGACTGCTCAAACCTCTCCTCAACCCATGGTATTTAACCTATTGCAATGTCCTGCTGCTTTACGTTTGTGCTTTACTAGCTTTCCCAAGAACACATTCATGTTATTTCAAATGCTACTCCTGGTAATAAGTTCCACATTATTAAGAGGATGAAGGGTTTTTCCCCCCCTTTTCATTTGATGGCTATCTTGCATTTATGACCTAGTTTTAGCTGCCCCTAAGATGGAAAAATCGGTGGCATTGATCACCAGCAAGGAGTGGAAAATGCATCTTGAATGGAAAAGTGCATTGATGTAAAGTAGTTCTTGGAGTTAATGGGAGATGCACTAAACCATTTTATCTGTTGATTTCTTCCAAGTGTCCTTGTCAATCCTACAACCTTGATAAATGCTAAGATCTGTTACTTAAGACCATTTAAAAAACATCAACTATTTTGATATATCTCTGTAGTTAAAACAGAAATCTCATTCTATGTAGCTTTTGTACTGTTCCTTATGATGCCTACCCCATCACTCGGATAAGACATAGTACAATTTTATTGTCTCAATTTGCCAGTAAATATTATTTCAAATCTACATTTTTTTTGCTTCATGTTTCCTGTCTGAGATGGAACATTGATTGTAGCTATTGATGTTCCTGAGATTCAGATCCTTCTCTTGGTTCATTTTATTGATTGAGTTGTCATTGGATATTTATAATTTACTAATTGAACTTTGCATGACCAATTGATACTGCAGCCATGTTAATGCAGGGGATGTAGCCTCCAGCTGTTGTGGTATGTTGAAAGGTCTGCAAGTACAACATTCATTCTGTATCCGCAATTAGATGGGGATATTGTGACTCCTTGCATTTTAAACAAACACGAATGGTGATGCAGAATAGGAGCAGTCCATGAGCCCCATGCTGGCCATGAGTCACATTCCTCGGCCGTTTCTCTCGGCAATGTAAATCACTTGCCTTTCAAGTATTTGTGCAATATCCTTTGTGACAGTTACTTCTGATTTTGTTACAACCATCCTTTCAGGAACTAGATTGGGACCATCATAACTCGGTGTTGTTTAAAAACAAAAATTGGCGTATTTCACCTCTGGCATTTGACTCCAGGCTCTGGTTAGCAATCTCCGTGTAGCTTAAAACTGGTTTCAGCTTCAAAGCTCTTGAAAATGTTATAAACACATCTATTATATTGTCCCATAAGTTATAGGAGCAGAATTAGGACATTTGGCTCATCAAATCTACTCAGCCATTCAATCGTGGCTGATCTATCTAAGGCAGCCCATTCTCCTCTCTTCACCCCATAACCCCTTAACCCCTGACACCTGCACTAATCAAGAATCTGTCAATCTCAGCCTTAAAAATATCCATTGACGGCCTCCACAGCCTTCTGTGGCAATGAATTCCACAGATTCACCACCCTCTGATGAAATAAATTCCTCCTCATCTCATTTCTAAAGATATGTCCTTGTATTCTGTGTCTATGGCCTCTGGTCCTAGACACTTCCACTAGTGGAAACATCCTCTCCACATTGACTCTATCCAGGCCTTTCACTATTCGGTAAATTTCAATGAGGTCCTCCCTTATCTTTCTCAACTCCAGCGAGTGTAGGCCCAGTGCTCATCATAGGTTAACCAGATAGATCTCGTAAACGTCCACTCCCACAACCACCACTGATGTTTTTGCATTGATTGTACCATGAGAGAATTTTCTCTCTTGTGGATCCTTTATTCGTCTATAGGTAATGGGTGTTGGCGAGGCTAGCATTAAGGATGCACTTCCTCAATCGAAATGGCAATAAGCAATACACGCTCATTTATTGCCTATTGAGATTTCCATAGAGAATGTCCATTCCTGATCTGTTTTATTCCTTCAGACTATGACACTTCCTCAGTGCTTTTGGATAAGAAGTTTCAGGAATTGGAACCACTGACAAAGGACCAATTATAGGCATCAAAATTGGATTGATGTGTGACTCTGGAGGGGTAATGCAAAGATTCTGCCAATGAGCACAATAATATGCTCAGAGAAAATGAGACCAGGAGCAGACACTTTGGACCCTATTCAGCCTTCTTTGCCATTTCATGAAATCATTGCTGATTTTCTATCTCAAAACTATATTTCTATTTACTCCCTATATTCCTGAGCTTTTTATTTTAATGTATTTTATGTCCATAATTTTTAACTTGATGCATGGTTTCGTTTTCAATTTTTTAATATTGTTCATTACACCTTATTATTATATCGGAAAACATGCATGGAGATATTAATATTTTATTTCTAAATGATTACAAAAGTCTCAGTTTGTTAATTGTGCCCTGCTGAAGGTTTGTGTCAAGGGATTTGGAAGAGAATATTTAGGTTTTGATGTTCAGGATTTATGTTCTACGTGAGAGTATTCTTTGGACCAGTTTCTTTCATTGTCATTTTATTTTAGTGTGTAACCAAAGCAAAATCCTGAAAGCCATTAAGTCGGCATCAGCATTTGTCAAGATAAGTTGTATGACAGAATTGCATCCTATTTGTATTTATGAATCTGGTTATACTTGCACATTGATGTCTGCTTCAGGAATTAGATTCTCTCGCTCCATAAATATTACTATGCACATAGAACAAAGGATTAATTTATGCCCCAATGATTTAAATGCATTTATGCCCTAATGATTTAAATGACTTCAAAATCTTATTGCTGTTTTGCAAACAACTTTAAAAAATAAAAGCATAGGGTCGGGGGGAGTGATTTTAAGAACGACCTCGGGTCGCCTTTTATCACTCAATGGGTAGTCCATATGTGGAATGAGCTGCCATAAGAAGCTATGGAAGTCGAAACAATTATGACTTTCGAAAGACGTTCGGACAGATGGATGGATAGGAAGGCTTGAGGATTATGCATCAAATGTAGGCAAATGAGACAAGCTCAGTGTGTAAATTTGGTAAGCATGGATAAGGTGGGCCAAAGGCCCTGTTTCCCTGCTGTATAACTCTGAGTCTTAAAATAAAATTGGAAGATTGAGGTTAGACAGGTACACGGATAGAAATGTTTTTGGGGAACAAAGGCCAAACCCAGGCAATTGGGATTAGCCCAGATGGATACTTTGGTCAGCGTAGATGAGTTGGGTCAAAGATCATGTTTCCATGCTTTATAACTCTGTAACTCTGTGACTGATGGTCTCTATTTGCTCAGCATGTCCTTCCTCTGCAGAATTGGCAGCTAATTTGGAGACCGATGCTGATTTGCAGTAAATGCATTTGGAAACTTGGCGAGCGCGGCGGTGGCGCAGAAGAGAAGCTCACGGTGAGCGCTGTGGAGCCGTGTGAGATTGGACTCAGTGGCCGCCGCAAACATCCGGCCAACGAGAACGAGGATGGACCCGGCAGCTGACTAGACCGCAGAGGACAGACAGAAGAGCACATTGACCCCGCGACCACTGGGAATGAGGACCCAACGGCCACGTGCAGCAGGCCTGGCTCGCCTGTGCGATGAAGGGCCCAGCAGGACGCTGTCTGCAGAAGAGGCTCTAAAGCCCTGAAGACCAGAGAGTCGAGGATAAGGGAGGAGTGGGCCGGCAGGAGAGGGTCGAGGGTATTGCCTCCAGAACCTTCAAGGTTGGCTGCAGGAGGCATCCCCAGGGTCATGGCGGTGGTCGGCAGAGGAGAAGGACGTCAGATCGCGGGCCTGCAGCAGCCTGTGGTTTACCTGGATCGGGGTTGCTCCAGTACTTCTAAAACGTGGACCGGATTTTGGACAGATTTTTGTAAACGGCGCCAAAATATGGCAACTGTGTATTTGTGGTTGTGCAAAAGGATTTCACCGTGCTGTGCATACATGACAATAAAGGACCATTGAACCATTAAAAAAAAAAAAATTTTTTTGGATATTAAATTTCAGCTGTTAATTTACTGAGCAGTAAGTTAACTTGATAATTGCTCTCATTTATCAAGATCCTGCGATTGCAGTACTCCACTTTCAATTTAATCAAACTGTTAGTCATCATTGATTAGCTGTATTTAATGTGGTGAAACTGTTATGACAAATTATAACTGCTTGGTTGACTTATTTCCAATGGGTTAGGAGTTTAGCATTGCTCCAATTGGTTTGGGCGAAAAATGTTCACTGAGCATTAAACTTATTGAAGTTCTGCACATTGAAGGTCAGTTTATTGACCTGCATGGCAAGTGCGCACAGGTGATTGCATGACTGAGTTAAAATCCGATCCATGATGCATGCATAGCAATAGTCTGGAATAATTCCATCGCTGCAATTACAAAGGACATTCACCATACTTCTCTATCAAAGCAGTCTCTTCAGACCAGCCTGAAGAAGGGTCTCAACCCAAAACATCACCCATTCCTTTCCTCCAGAGATGCTGCCTGGCCTGCTGAGTTACTCCAGCATTTTGTGTCTATCTTCGGTCTGCTAGACTGATGAAAAGTCCAGACTTGAAATGTCACTTGCTCCTTTTCTCCAGAGATGCTGCCTGACCTGCTGAGTTGCTCCAGCACTTTGTGCCTATCTTCTATTTACTATGATTTTCCCTTGTGGCAATAGATATTGGGACCACCACCACAATCTTTAACCTCATGGCTTGTAATATTCCAAACCTATTATTATCAAGGTAGAAAAGCAACCCCACTTCAATGAAGAGTGCAGAAGGTATGTCGGGATCAGTGCCAGGCACACCTAAAAATGAAGTGCCAAATTAGTCAAGCTGCTACATGGGATGAAATCCATTTTGAACAACAAATAGTTGAATGACTGCAATAGGCAGTCAAGCAATCTCATAGTCAGTGCAGCCCAAGTACATGCAGTGGTGAACAATTAAACACCAAACGGGATGAAAAAACTTCCCCACCCTTGACCATGATGAGACCCAGCGTGTGAGTGCTCTTCTTCTTCTTCTTGCGTTTGAGGCAGCAGAAATTATGTAACGCCCTCCAGGCGCTGTAGCCAGTGCAATGTGCTGTTGTCGAGGGCCGTAAGGTCTACCCCTCCACCAGGGGGACGGAGGACAGTGCAGTCGAAAATGACGTGCTGCGCTGTTTGCTGGTCTGCTCCACACACGTAGGCTGCTGATCAACACAACCCCCAACGTTGCATGTGAGTGCGAAAGAGGAGACTAAAGCATATGCAATTCTGTTGAGCTGGATGTGTGAAGCAGATAATTCATTCTGGCTGCTCTGTGAGATACCTACCATCACAGAAGCTAGTCTTCAGCCAATTTGACTCACTTCATGCAATATCATCTAGAAATTATATTTTGGGTGGCACAGTGACGCAGGGATGCTGCCTTTCAGTGCCAGGGACCCTGCTTCGATCCTGATTTCGGGTGCTGTTTGTATGTTCTCCCAGTGATTGCGTGGGTTTTCCTTGCGTTCTCCGGTTTCCTCTCACACTCCAAAGCATGCGGGTTTGTAGGTTAATTGGGTTTGGTAAAGATTGTAAAATTGTCCCTAGTGTGTAGATAGTGCCAGTGTACGGGGATCGCTGGTCGGCACGGACCCGGTGGGCCGAAGGGCTTGTTTCTGCAGTGTGGAAACAGGCCCTTCAGCCCAACTTGCCCACACTAGCCAATATGTCGCACCTGCCCGCATTTGGTCCATATCCCACCAAACCTGTCCTATCCATGAATCTGTCTAACTGTTTCTTAAATGTTGGGATAGTCCCTGCCTCAACTACCTCCTCTGGCAGCTCGTTCCATGCACCCACCACCCTTCGTGTGAAAAAGGTACCCCTCAGATTCTTAGTACATTTTTTCCCCTTCACCTTAAACCTATGTCCTCTGGTTCTCGATTCACCCACTCTGGGTAAGATACTGTGCATCTACCCGATCTATTCTTCTTATGATTTTATACACCTCTATAAGATCACCCCTCATCCTCTTGCACTCCAAAGAATAGAGTCTCAGCGTACTCAACCTCTCCCTGTAGCTCACACCCTCTAGTCCTGGCAACATCCTCGTAAATCTTCTCTGTACCCTTTCCAGCTTGACAACATCTTTCCTATAGCATGGTGCCCAGAACTGAACACAATGTTCTAAATGCAGCCTTTCCAACATCTTGCAACATGACCTCCCAACTTCTTTCCTCAATACTCCGACTGATGATGGCCAATGTGGCAAAAGCCTTTTTCACCACCCAATCTACTTGCGACTCCACCCTCAAGGGACCATGCACCTGCACTCTTAGATCCCTCTGCTCTACACCACTCATCAGAGCCCTACCATTCGCTGTGTAAGTCCTGCCCATGTTAGACTTCCCAAAATGCAACACCTAATTTCCCTGTAATAAATTCCATCAACCATTTCTTAATCCTCCTGGTCAATCGATCAAAATCCTGCTGCAATGTTTCACAACCATCTTCACTATCTAAAACAATCCACCCATTTTTTGTATCATCTGGAAACTTGATAATTTTGCCGTGTATGTTCTCATCCAAATCATTGATATATGTATTCAACATTTACAGCTCTGCCCTCACTGACCTTTTTGGTCACAAATTAAAAAGTTCAATCAGGGGCAGGCAGCATCTGTGGCTTGGCTTTGGGGGGTGGGGGGGGGGTGGAGATTAAAAGGAGGGGGTGAAGAAGGAGGGCTAGATGCCTTTTTAGTCAGGACCCTCCAGTACAAACCCAAAACATCATCTGTCCACTCTTCTTCCCCTCCCACCCACCCCACAGATGCTGCCAAACCCACTGAGTTCCTTCAGCAATTTATTATCATTCTTTCATTCCTCTGTCCTTGTGAGGAACGACTTTCTTTATTATTTGCTATTCTTGACCCGTTCCCTGGTCCATTATATGTTTTATATGTATTGTGATCAATCTTGTTGACAGTCTTAGCTGCATGCCAACAATTGTATCTTGATTTAAGGATGTATTAAAAAACACTAAGGTGCAGGTGAAAACATAATTTTTTTAATTGACTTAGAGATAATTAATTCATTGGATATGGGTATCACTGAAAAATCTAGCATTTCTTCCCCGTCTCAAATTGCCTTTTGCGTTGAATAGCTTTCCAGTTCATTTCAAAGGGCAGGTAAGAGACAAACACATTGCTTTAAATCTGGAGTCACATCTCGGCAAACCATGAATGGCAGGCTTCCTCCCCTGAATGGTACAGGGAATGCGTTCCTTTTGTGCCAAAGGCTATTGCATTAGCCCCTCTAGTCTGAAAATTATAACCTTGGTTTAATTTTAAATGCACAAACAAAAGGCTTAGCTAATTTTGTAGTGCAAACAATGGAGATAAGAAAATCGAGAGCTGCATATTCAAATGGATGAAACTGAGAAGCATGAAGTGGATATTGTTTATACCCAGAGCTTTGAGTATGAGCAGTCACTTCAGAATCAGAATTCAGAATCAGAATTGCCTTTATTGTCATCCAAAAAACAAGTCTTTTGGACGAGATTTCGTCACCCACAGTCCAACAATAAGACCAATAAAATACGCAATTACCCAACCACAACCAACACAAAAACAAAAAAAAAGAAACATCCATCACAGTGAGTCTTCTCCAGTCCCCTCCTCACTGTGATGGAAGGCCAGAATGTCTTTTTTCTTCCCCTGCCGTCTTCTCCCGCGGTCAGGCTGTTGAAGTTGCCACATACCAGGCCGCGCCAGACGGTGAAAGGTCCGCAGCGTGATCTGGTGCGGGCGAAGACGCTGCCGCTGCTGCTGCACGTCGGGGCGGTCGTGGCTCCCGACATTGAAGACCCCGCCGAGCAGAGAAAAATCCCATGGCCTATTTCAGGCCGCGCCGGACGGTGAAATGTCCGCGGCGGGCCGACCCAAGCCCCACGATCCGGGGTGGGCGAAACCGCTGCCGCTGCCAGAGCTCCCGATGTCGGCATCCACGCAGCTGAAGCCTCCAAAGGCGAGTCGCAGCCGCTCCCGCAGCCTCCGAAGACAGCCGGC
This sequence comes from Rhinoraja longicauda, assembly GCF_053455715.1. Taxonomy (NCBI): domain Eukaryota; kingdom Metazoa; phylum Chordata; class Chondrichthyes; order Rajiformes; family Arhynchobatidae; genus Rhinoraja; species Rhinoraja longicauda. The sequence continues at coordinate 13,568,926 of NC_135969.1, forward strand.
TCCGCAGATGGTGAGTCCGGTCCGTGGGCTCTGCGAACCAGAGCCCAGGTGGTCCCGGGTGGAGGCCGCCAGCTCCAGGAGTTTGGCCGATGGTAGGCCGCAGCAGGAACGGAGACATGACCCAGAAAACAAAGGTCGGGTCTCTGTTCGGAAGGGACGAATTTACAATTTTACAGTCCCCCCCCCCCCCCCCCCCCCACACACATAGTACACAACCACAAAAAACACGACATCACATCTACAATTAAGGCAAAAAAACAGCATAAAACACAAAGAGAAACGGACCGGAGGTTAGCCGCAGCTGCTAGGGCAGCGCCGCCATTTTGAAGATAGACACAAAAAACTGGAGTAACATGGCAGCAACTCTGGAAAGAAGGAATGGGTGACGTTTCAGGTTGAGACCCTTCGTCACTTGGAGGGTTTTTTGCTGGAGGAAATGTAGTATTTCAATGAATTGATCTTGGAACTAAAAACAACTTTTTCTTTTCTGCCATGACACTAACTGCATGTTACAGTATTTTACAACCATGTGGTGTGCCTTTTGCAAATATGTCAGCATATGTTAAAATGAAAAGAAAACTGGAGTTAAAATTCAAAACAATACAACCTATAAGTACATCAGCAGCATCTTATCTGCACATCTACTGAATGCTAAACAAGCACTCTTGGTTAATAACCCAAATATGTTTTATTCCTCTGAATAGTCCCTAAACTGAAGTGGCCACTTTTGAGGGTAATTAGTCAATTTATTTACTGAGTAGGGTTTGACATTCAGTCTTTCGTGTGTTTAAAGTCTGGGAAATCTCCGATGCAGTTAGCAACCAGATTCAATATGGACTATCTTGCAGGTACTCCCGTATCATTTGGGGTGGGGGTGGGGGAATATCATAAAATCTCTCTCCAGTACTCACGCAAGTGGATGGAAGGACATTGCTTGTGCTGTAATGTTGCATGGACGTAACATTGCGAAAACTATAACGCTGTAGCATTATATCCTGTACACTTGTCTTTGTCTTTGCATTACCTGTTGTGCTTGTGTATGACTAGATTATACTCAAGTAAAGTATGTTTTGACCAAATGCTACACAAAGATTTTCACTGTCTTGGTGGACGTGACAACTGTGAACTAATGCCAATATGCGCTTTCAAAATAGCATGTAATTGGAGTAAGATTTACCTAGATGACGAACTGGAAAGGGAAGCTAATAATTGACTATTTGGTGTTTTACGAAAACTACTTTTAAGGCAGTCCCTCAGGATCAAGAATTACTTGCTTCATCAGTTTTATTTTTGCGGTGCCTGGTGAGGCCATTGTGTGATTAAGAAGGTGTCTAGTTGCTTTGGTGGGTGCATATTTTGTTAGGTGGTCGACTTCCATTAGTTAGGTTTTTTGATGTTTTCTGTTGAGTTGCTTGTGGACGAAATGTATCATTTGTGAAAGTAAAAACTATAATTTATTACTTGTGCTGGACTGCTTGTCAGCATGGATTTGTCATCCAAATGGATCTTGAAAGTTGAGACAGATATTCCAATATTAACACTATGATCATGGGAGGAGATGAGGCATGTTTAGTTTAGAGATACAATGTGGAAACAGGCCCTTCAGCTCAACGAGTCCCTGGCGAACAGCAATCACCCATACACTAGTTCTATTATACACACGGGGCAATTTACCGAAGCCAATTAACCTACAAACCTGCAAAGCTTTGGGATGTGGGAGAAACCGGAGCACCCGGGGGAAAACCCACGTGATCACAGGGAGAACGTGCAAACTCCATACAGACAGCACTCGTGGTCAGGATGAAACCTTTGGCAGTAACTTTACCACTGCGCCAATGTGCCTCATCTGTTCCTTGTTTTTTTTAATTTGGCCTGCTGCACTTGTTAATGATGACGAGGGACTGGTGCTGCTAAGAAAACTCTGCATTAAATGTTCACTTTTGCAGCGAAGATAAGAACAAATGGAAATTAAGCATGAAATGGGTTTCAGTGGAAAACTTCCTGACTCTTCCAATGTGGCAGTTACATTTAGTTCAAGAATTATAAGGTCCATTAATCAAAGGGTTTGCAGATACTTGTGGGAAGAGATTCAGAACAGTAATGAATCAGCTTTCAGCTTGACTTGAGTACAAAAGACTGTGTAATCCTTGGCTTGACACCTGCATTGAATCAAACTGCAACAGGTATGAATCTTTATAAACTTGCTCTTAAAAACTCCCTCAAATATTCCTTGCTCACTGTTCTCGTCATCCCCTCACATTATATAGAAACAAAACATAAGACCAAGGAACTGATTGTTTACTTTAGGGAGGGCAAGCTGAAGGATCATGCATGACTCTTCATTGGCAGGACTGCAGCGGAGTGTCAATAGGTTTAAGTTCCTGGGAGCATAAGATAGACACAGAATGCTGGAGTAACTCAGCGGGACAGGCAGCATCTCTGGATGGACGGAATGGGTGACACTTTGGGTCGAGACCCTTCAGATCTGTGATCTGGTCTGGGCCCAGCATGTTGGTGCAAGCACATAGAAAGCTCACCAACTCCTCTACTTCCTCACAAGTTTGAGGAGATCTGTTGTGACATCAATTACTCCCTTGAACTACTGCAGGTGTACAGTTGAGAGCACACTGGTTGCATCACAGCCTGAATGCTCAAAAATGAAGAAGGATGTTGAAACTAGTGAGACACTGCCCAGTCCTTCACGGATATTGACCTCTTCACTTTTGAAGGGATCCACAGGAAGATCTGTCTCAAGAAGGAAGCTAATATTATCAAAGACCCACTATCCTGGTCCCAATCCCTTCTTATTGCTACCAACGGAAAGAAGGTGCAGGATCCTGAAAACTGCTACCTCCAGGTTCAAAGACCGCTTCCTCCCACCAACTATCAGGTTCTTGAGCCAACCTGCACAATCCAAACCATAATGCTTGGTCAGCACCAAACTACTATAGACTTTGCATGGCTATGATTGCTCTACTTGCATCTTTGCACTATTGTGGTCAGGTTTACCGAGAATAACTGAATTTATTGTATAGCTATTGTGGTTGGTGCATCTAATGTACATGTAAACCAGCAGTAAGTAAGAATTTCATTGTTCCAGTTCATGGATGTGAACTAAAAACCTGAGGTCCATGTGACAATTTAACACGTGAATTCTTGAACAAAAGGCACAATTGCCACATTCCAATTAATACAGTTAAAAACTCTTAAAAACTCACTCACCACTTTTGGACTTGTCCAAAACTTCACAACTTTTGGTGTCTTTTATTTCAATGGTACTCTACTGTTTTAAATGTCGCTTTAACTCTGGACCCTGAAACTGCTCTATTCGGGTATTCCACAACGCTTGAGAAGCTAGACCATAATGCTCGCACAATCTTGGTTTATGGTATGGTAATTGCCAACAGATGTATTTTGAAACTATGGAAATCAGACTCTGCTCCTCAGTTTGTGACTTAAGAGAATTAATGGGCATCTTACATGTAGAGAGGCTGAGATATGAATTGTCTGGCAACCCTCAGAAGTTCTTCAACATATGGAACCCAGTGCTGCAGCATATTAAGGACAAGTAAAACTATCCCCTCATTGCCACACGCTTTTGTACCTTCTTTGAATCCAGCATTGAAAATACTGAAATATTTGACTTGTGAAAATTACCTTGACTCATGTTTTTGTGCTTTTGTCTTTTTTGTCACATTGGAGTTATGTTTAAATTTTTTTTGGATTATTTATTTGTCTGTTTTTGTTTGTTTGTTTTCATGATTATGTAGGGAAGGGGAGGGATGGGGTTTACTGTTGTTGTTGTTATATGCACTGTAATTAATTAATAAAAAATAAATTAAAAAAACATTAAAAAAAAATACAGTTTAAAAAAACAGAATATCTACTTTCTGGAATTTTGAGTCAAGGTAACAACCACTTGCTAACAGAAACATATACACTGTTTTTGAGTAGAAACTGTTGTATTTTTTAAACTGTGGTAAAATTACTTTAATCCATAGTCCAACCATTTGGAAATCCATATGGTTTGGATCTGACTCGCTGCGTAATGTTTTTGTGCTCCTTTTAAGCTATCTGGTTCACTGGGCAATTTATAATAATGCTGTATGACATGTTTTTCGAAAATAATTAATGTGTTGGTATATTAACACAAATAATATCCAATAGGTCAGAAAACATGCAAATCAGGCATTAGTGAAGTCTTGCGCACACTAGATTGCCAGAGTTGCACTCTGCTTATCTGTATTTTCATCATTGCTTCAAATAACAATAACATAGTAAGATGTGACAGTTTTTAAATTAGAATGATCTCTCTTGCATTATTAACTTAAAGTATATAGGGAAAAAGTTTTAATGTATCTAAGACCCAAGAAGGAATTTCCCCAAGAATGAAAGTCCCAACAGGGGTAAAATGTCTTCTCCACTGGTATGAACTACAATTCATGGTAACTTGGGGTACACTGTTATTTAAGGAGTAAACTTGATTAAAATGTTGCTATGTTAGGATTTTATTATTTGCGAGAGCCTTTCCCATTTAGGCCATACTTTGCTGAGTAAAACATTTAACACGAGTCACTTGGGGAGTAATAGACATCCAACTTCCACACAGTTTAGTTTATTTTAGTTTGTTTTTAGAGATACATTACGAAAACAGGCCCTTCAGCCCAGTGAGTCCGCGCTGACTGGTGATCAGCCTGTTCACTGGCACTATCCTAGACACGAGAGACAATTTATCAAAGCCAATTAACTTACAAACCTGCACGTCTTCGGAGTGTGGGAGGAAACCGGAGCATCCAGGGAAAACCCATGTGGTCACAGAATGTATAAACTCCGTAGAGACGGCACCCTTAGTCAGGATCAAACCTGGGTCTCTGGTGCTGCAAGGCAGCAACTCAACCTCTGCACCACTGTGCCGCCCCATTGTTATTAAAACGTGGGTTACAAAAGATAATTAGGATTCATTATAGTGCACCTGCAGTATTGTGTACAGTTTTGGTCTCCTTGGCTAGAAAGAATGTACTTAAAAGTGTGCAGTGAATATACACTGGATTTGTTCCTGGGAGGGTAGGTTTGCCACTAGAGGATTGATTGAGTAAAGTATGATTGCCGTCTCCACAGTTTGGAAGGATTTGAAACATGCAACATTCTTAAAGGGTTTGACAGACTTGATGCAAGGAAGATGTTTCTCCTGACTGAGAAGTCGGGTTAAGGAACAACATTTCAGAATAATGGGTAGGCCATTTAAGGCTGAAAATAGATTTCTTAACTCAGAGGGTGGTGAACCTTTGGAATTCTTTATTCCAGATGGATATCGGAGCTAAGTCATTAAAAACAAAGAGTGATTAATTTCTGCACTTTAAAGGAATCAATGGATATAGGATTTATGTTGAAAAATGGCTCTGGGGTACAAGATTGGTCATGGTCTTGATTAATTGCAGAGCACATTTGAAAGGTGGTGTGGTCTCCTCCTGCTTATATATTTCTTTTGTTCTGGTACAGAGGAAGATGCTGTTGAGTCTGCAAGGTGAATCTACCTTGGTCAGGCAGGATATCAAATACTCGGACCATCGTCCAAAGAGCACAGATTACTATCTGACATGGGCAATCTTGCTCTGAGAGAGAGTGAGGAGAGAATGTGGAGAGGGCAGTGGAATTGAAGGGGAAAGGAAATGGAGAAAGGTTGTGAATGAAGAGGGAGGAAGCAAGAAGGGAGACACTTCGGAAAAGGTGACAGGGTAGGATAGCCGAAGGAGGAAGGTTATCAGTGGAAGGGGTTCAAGGGGAGGTGAGTGCATGATCTTGTCTGTGTTCAAGCATGTGTGTGCTACATTGGTGGGCCAAAGCTGGACACCAATCATATGAATTTCCTTGTCATTGGAGCAAGACCTCACTCCGATAAGACTTAGCTGGTTTGCAATGGATCTTCCATGTTAATGGAGTTCCATGTCGTCATTAGCTTCGAAGAATTAGAGGGAAGTAAGTCAGCCTCCAGCCCAAGATACTGTCCAACAAGAAGAAAACGTCTCACCATTGATTATCTTTCCAGCATAGAAAGCAACATTTGCAGCGTGTATTGTGTGAGACCTGGTGTTTGATTTGTCTGAATTGATATTCAGTTACGGTACAGAGAAATTAATGTGTTGTGCTTTTTTAAGAAACAATTAATCAGTTAGAATCTAATATTCAGCTACCGATGCAAAGATTTATAATACTTTTGGGGATGAAAGTGGTAGCTTTAATGTTTCATTTATCAAGATAATTTCATTATTCCACTTTTCCATAATTACATTTTCATGAATTTCCAATAAATCGTCTCAAATTTTCCTCACCCGTACAATGAACTGATTTTGACAGCATGCCATTTACCAAATGCACATTATAACATAAAATTTAAGAAAATATGATGCCCTTTGTGATTATGGCAGGTCGTTTTTCCCCCTATCTTTAACATTGTGATCTGATCTATAATAGAATTAGATCTTCAACATTGATGTGGAATGGGGAGACAGTTAATTTATGTCAGTGCAATTCATCATTTCCTAAGTATTCTTCAATCAATACAAGCGGAGCCTACTGCTAAATGTTAACTACAGTTTGGTTTTCAACAGGCTGTACAATATTTCATGATTAAATTGTAGATCTTTGAAATGAATTTATTATTTTTCTCTTCTCAGGAGCTGGAGAATCGGGGAAAAGCACAATTGTGAAACAGATGAAGTAAGTATTATTTGCTGTTTGAATCATGAGTTCCTGTGCCTATGAACTGTTTGTGACCCTCAACAATGATGTTCTGTGCTTGCACAGTTGACAGTAATATGGTCTTTAGATTAGTTTAAACATACAGCGTGGAAGATGAATATTTGGCCCACCGAGTCCGCGCTGACCAGCAATCACCCGTACACTAGTTCTATACTACACAGTTGGGACATTTTTACTGACGTCAAGTAACCTACAAACCTGCAGGTCTTTGTAATGTGAGAGGAAACCGTAGCTGTCAGAAAAAAGTCATAGGGAGAACATACAAACTCCATACAAACAATACCCGTAGTCAGGATGGAAGCCGGGTCTCTGGCGCTGTAAGGAGCACCTCTACCTCTGCGCCACTGTGTCTCACTTATTTGACCCTCAGTAACATGATGGGCTTGCTTATAATCATCAAAGTATTGCTTCAAGATGCTGACGAGCCTTGGCAAGATCTTAGTTTAATACACAAACCAAGAAGCATAGAGTACTTGGAGTTAGTCAGAAAGAAGCAAAAGGAGCCGAAAAGTGATTTTTGGCGGCAACTGTGAATTATCAGTTCAAACTACAGTAAGAGACTTGACTGACCATGAATACCAGTAGCGAGACTCCTCACTTGGTTGAGAGTAGCGTCTATTTTAAGTTGACCTCCATGCATTCTAAATTACTATTCAACAACACAGCAAACTGCCATTAAAATAGGGGAATCTGACCAGTCTAAAGCTACAGGGGCAGAAGGAGTAGCTGCCTGGGATGCAAGGAATCAGATTGAGTCCAGTGGAAAATAAATGTGCCTTGTGCAAGGGTTTAAGGCAAGAGATTAAGAATCTCTATTTACCTTCAGGCCAACTGGGAGGTCATCTTCCATTGTACCAATGTAGTTTTTCTTTTAACCAGCTGTCATTGAAGTAGTTTTCAAAATTAAGATCTAGTTTTGTAATTTATGATATCTGCAAGAGATAACAATGCAAGGCAGTGATCATTGATTGTGTTCATGTATTCATTCTTTCCAGACTATACAACTCAGCCATATAAATGTTCATGCGGTATTCCTTTGGCTAAAGTATTAAAGTAATGGCCCAAAATAATGAAATTTTTCGACATGAATGCACAATTACAGGTGCAGATTTCTTTTTCTCTCTGCAAATGATTTGCAATGATACCTTTCTCCTTTGGTCCTTGGTTCTTGGACGTGTTTGCAGCCACGTTGACCACTAGTTTACCAACTGGCCCTCTGGAACCCGACCAAGACCAAAGCTCGGTGCTGTGTTTTTTTCCTGGCACCCATTGCAACCATTCTTCCTTGACCCTGATCCGCAAATGCTACAAGCTCTAAATCCCAGTTGTTCTTTCCCGAAGGTTTTAGTTGGCCAGAGTTGTCATGCTAGTTAGGGATTCACGTGCATCTGAAAACACGGTGCAGCCTGGATTGCTGAAAGGGATCACTTGTTGATGCACAGGCCATGGGATTAGCGCCAGTGACACTGTGAGGTTGGTGTCGGGATCACAGGTGGGGTCTGCTCTAGTTCCCAAAGGGCTCAATCAGCAGATAAGATAATTCAGCCCATCAATATTTCTTAGCTCAGTCATAGAAATGTTGCTATTTTACTTCCAACTCTTGTGAATTTTTAGTATTGTTTTAATATTGTTTGGAATGATAACTGAGTGTTGCTTTGCACTGGATTACTGAAGAATGAAGCAATCATAGAAGTAACAGTTCCTGTTTAAGTTAACGTGCAAAATCATGTTGTACTTCCCAGCACCTGTTTAGTGCTCTTATACTAGAATTATTCCATGAAACCTCTTTAGTGCAGAGCGGCATTGAAATCTAAATTTATGATTTAAAATTAAAAGCTGTAATTTGATTTGTTCCAGCTACGTCACTCAATCTTCATTGCTTGGATGTGAAGCAGTGAATTTGTGGGGCACAATTTTCTTTGCAGATCTGTTGTTCAACAGGTGACAGAGCAGGGACTCAAAGGCTTGTTCTTCTGAATTTCATAGGATTATTCATGAAGATGGATACTCGGAAGAAGAATGTAGGCAGTACAAAGCTGTGGTGTACAGCAACACCATCCAGTCTATAATGGCCATCATCAAAGCAATGGGAAACCTGAAGATTGACTTTGGAGACTCCAGCAGAGCTGTAAGTAAAATCGGAAGGCTATGTTAGTGGAAGTTTCTTGTGCAAGTGACTACTCTTCCCTCCCAAACCGCAATGCAGTGGGGAGGGGGAGCAGAAGTTGCCAATGGTCCGTGAGGTTTTCAATAAGCCAAAGCCAAGTCATCTATGCATGCATCAAGAAAAGCAAGATGCGAAAAAAGTCAAACTGTGTTGATATATTTACTTTTTTCCCACATAAATTCCATGAGAGCAAATGTTATTCCAGGTGTTAAATTTCTGGGTAGTAGTGAATTCTGTAAGGGTCAATTTCCATGACCCAAATGGTGTAACATGAGGATTCCCTGTTTACTAACTAAATTTTTATAAATATGGAACCCATAATGGTGCTCCTTGTGGGCTTTTCCTGAATAGGTATGAACTTGGAACACAGAATTACTGACAAAATTTGAAATGTTAGCATGATTAATTCCTATTTTCTTCCTTTTCTGTTTCTTTTGTCTTTCTTTCATACCTTTGTTTGAAACAAAACCCTCTCTTGAGCTCTGATCCTTTTCCCCTTTCCCCTAAACCCATTTTATTTGTTAGCCTTTTGGCAGACTGACACCTTGAATATGTAGATTTTTTTTCAAAAAAGGCATGTCTCAGAGCAGTTACAAATATTTTGAGCAGAGGCTAAGATGAAAATCTCTCAGCATTATGAATAATCCATTCAAACGTGCTTCATCTGTAAATTGCCCCAGTGTGTAGGGTGGATGAGAAAGTGGGATGACAGAACTAGTGTGCACAGATCATCGATGGTCAGTGTGGTCTTGGTGGGCCGAGGGGGCCTGTTTCCATGCTGTATCTTTAGATTAGTTCAGAGATACAGCGTGGAAACAGGACCTTCAGCCCACCGAGTTCACGCCAACCAGCGATCACACATGCACTAGTTCTTTCCTAAACATGAGGGACAATTTACAGATGCCAATTAATTTACAAACCTGCACGTCTTTGAAATGTAGGAGAAAACTGGAGCACCTGGAGAAAACCCATGCGATCATAGGGAGAACATAGAAACTCTGTACAGACAGCACCCATTGTCAGGATCAAACTCAGTTCTCTGGCGATGTAAGGCATCAACTCTACCACTGTGCCGCCTGAAATGTTATCTTTCAATACTTCTGCATCTCCCATCATTTTCTGTTCTTCAATCAAATCTTTTCTTACTCTCTTAAAGAAGCCAACTCCAGTTTGCGCCAGGATAGTTCAGTCATGAGGTCCTTCTCATTGCTGATCTATCTTGGCCCTGAGATCAGTTCATCACACAGCCTCTTTTTTTGCTGACTGTTGCTTGCTGAACAGTGTTTAATTTTCTCCCTTCTCTTTAAAATGTAGCATGTACAGCAGTGCTGTTGAATGTATTTCTAGCATGGAATACGAGAAGGCCACATTTGATCCAAGACTGGATTACTATACAACAACACTCTCAAAAAACGATCACTGCAGTATTTGCTATCAAACATTAATTGATGCTTGGTCTTGTATGATTGTTTTGGTCATATACAAATCTGCCTATCTGCAGCCAACACACAACACACTTTAGTTGTTTATTCTGAAGTACAGGCTGCAAGTTGAAACGCCTTTGCTGTTGGATATAATTTAATTTGTTTTGAAAAATCTTTGAACTAAATTCCATGCCTCCACACTTGACATTTTTTGTGGCTCTTTGTTCAGGCATTTTTTGTTTATTTCAAAATTGTCGTTGCACTGAATGGTGTGTGCCTGGAGCATGCTGTCAGGGATGTTAGTGGAAGGAGAAATATGATAGTGGTGTCTCAGAAACTCTTAGAAAGGTACACAGATATGCAGAGAATGAAGGGATATGGATAATGTGCAGGCAGAGGAGATTAGTTGGCAACATTTTTTTATTCACAAAATGCTGGAGTAACTCAGCAGGTCAGGCAGCATCTCGGGAGAGAAGGAATGGGTGACGTTTCGGGTCGAGACCCTTCTTCAGACCCTTACTCCAGCATTTTGTGAATAAATCGATTGACCTGCTGAGTTACTCCAGCATTTTGTGAATAAATCGATTTGACCTGCTGAGTTACTCCAGCATTTTGTGAATAAATCGATTTGTACCAGCATCTGCAGTTATTTTCTTATACATTTAGTTGGCAACATGTTTGGCACAGACATTGTGGGCCTCGTTACCTTCTATCTTCAGTGTTGTAGGCCCAAGATCCCTCCAGGTTCTTTGGTAGTTAATGTGAATATATCTGAGTGATGTATGTTTATTCTGTGGTTCAAGAATTTAAGAATATTACCTCTGCGTGATCTGGCCAGCTGGCACTTAGCACGGCTCACAAAAGAAAAGTAGCCATATGATCAAAGTATGACCATTTTCTGTTTTATAGACAGCATGAAAATGATCTATTTTGGGACAGAAGGATTTGAGTAAAGACAGTGCAGAGAAGATTCACGAGGATGTTGCTGGGACGGGTGGGTTTAAGTTAGTCAGGAGTGACTCGGTAGCCTGGAGCAAAGGAGGCTGAAGGGTGATCTTAGAGGTTTATAAAACCATGTGGGGCATAGATAAAGTCACTCCCTTCTTCCCAGGGTAGGAAAATCTAAAACTAAAAGGTATAGGTTTACGGTGAGAGGGGTAAAATTAAAAGGAGACCTGATAGGCAGGTTTTTCCACAGAAGGTGTGTAAGTCTTTGAAGAATTGTACAGGTCTGAAATGTTGGTGGCGGGCCGTCTTTGACCAAGAGACAGGTTCGAGGTGGGTGAATAGTCAGGTGGTGGAGGGAAGATGAACTAGAGGAAATTGTCCGTTTCTGTTTACGTGCCAGCCCTTTGGAAACAAAATAAGAAGGATTGAACCATCTGCCAGCGCTGTTGAATCATGCCGTTTGAAATGAAGATAGAATTTGTCAGGTAAAGTGGACAGCTGCTCTTTTTAAAAAAAAACTCTCCCATCCATATCCTACCACCCCCTCCCCCACCAAATCTTGCAGGGATATTAGGATGAAATAGCAGTGATATTTCCTAATACATAATTTCCGTGTCACGAGACAATTAAATCTAAAGTAATTATGGCAAGCTAAGTAATTCATTAATTTTATGGAATATATGTTTACCACTGCATGATTTTTTTCATTCTGTTGGGTATTCTGAAATCTTTCGTGGTTGAGAGTTCACCAAAGTGAAGCAAATGTTGGTAGGAAATAGAGCAAGCAGTTTTACATTGCAGTTTTACTGCGCTTTGTTAAGTGTCTAATGGCTAAATCTTGCACAGTCCGCAAATGATTCTGAAGTTCCTGATGATGCAGAAATTACTCGATTTGCTCTGATGGCAAGCTGTTATTGAAGAGGTTGGAAGGCACATTTGGGTTTTTTTTCACAGCTGTTGATTGGACTGATCTGCAGGATTGCAAAAGCAGTAAATTGCCCCTTGTGCCAATTTTTTTTTCAGCCGGCGTTGTCATTTTTTGCAGATCTTTGCAAGATAATTACTGTGAAAGAAATTCATTTAACTCATGTTATCTGTCCAGCTATCCAATAATTTCTATAATTTCATAACTATTGCCTTATTTGCATCAGAGCCATAATTACGCAGCACGGAAACAGACCCTTTGGCCAAGTTGTCAATGCCGACCAAGTTGGCATACTGAATTAGCCCTATTTGCCTGCATTTGGCCCATATCCCTCTAAACCTTTGCTATCCGTGTACCTGTCCAAATGTCTTTTTAATGTTACTGTACCTGCCTCAGCTACTTTCTCAGGCAGCTTGTTTCATATGCACACCACTCTCTGAGTGACCGACTTACTCCTCTGATTCCTATTAAAACTTTATCCTCTCGCCTCAAACCTATGCCGTCTTGTTCTTGAATCCCCTACCTTGGAAAAAGACAGCATTCACCCTTTACAATCCATTCATGATTGTATACACCTCTAAAAGATCACCCCTCTGCCTCCTGCTCACCAAGGAACAGAGTCCTAGCCTGCCCAACCTCTCCCCCTGTAGCTCAGGCCCTTGAGTCCTGGCAACATCCTCGTAAATCTTCCCCACACTCTTTCCAGCCCAATGGCATTTTTCCAATAACAGGGCGACCAAAACTGAATACAATACTCGAAGTGCAGCCTCAGCAACATCTTGTACAACTGTAGCATAATGTCCCAATATTTAATTAGAAATCCAGTCTTCGGTTGGTTTGCTTGAAGGAAGCATTGTTAATATTAGTAATAAATCTGCCTTTTGCTACGTTGAACAAAATACCAATATGGGGCAAGTGAAGGGATGTTCAGTTATTTTTCAGGTTTGTCTTTCATATTTGCAAATTGCTTATGTGTTTCTAAGACCAGCTCTTGAGAGCAAAAGATATGACAATAAGCATCAAGGTCCCTCATTCCTGTATGGTATTTGTTCAAATCATGGCAATTTTACTTTTCAATTCAGCCCTCATCCCCTGAAATCCAAAATCTATTATTCTTTGTTTTGTACATGCAACATAATTCAAAATCAAAACATCCTTTACAATGAATCCCAAAGATTCAGAACCTCTGAGTGAAGATATTTCACCCCATCAATTATAAATGATTAATCCCTAGTTCAGCGCATGTCATTTTAGCTGTCTCCTTTCCATCTAGAAGAAAGTCCAGCCGTCTAGTTAATTTCTCCTTAAATAGTAACCCTCCCATCCCAGAATTAAATCCAGTGAATCTTTTGCTGCCGTGTTTACAAGATAAGGATACTATTAGGAAGGAGCCCAGAGTGCGTTTGAACCTCATTTGCAATCTACAGTTTTAACTATTTTGTAAATTTTTGGATTTGTGAAATAAAAGCAGAGAAATTATGGAACTACAGTGAAGCAGTCATTTTTGAGGAATGTGGAAATAACATTTCAGCTTGAACTTTAATCTGCCTTTCACCTAAAAAGTCACTGTGGACAAGGGAGAGCCAATGGGTGTAGTGTACCTGGACTTTCAGAAAGCCTTTGATAAGGTCCCACACAGGAGATTAGTGGGCAAAATTAGAGCACATGGTATTGGGGGTAGGGTAGTGACACGGATAGAAAATTGGTTGGCAGACAGGAAACAAAAAGTAGGGATTAACGGGTCCTTTTCAGAATGGCAGGCAGTGACTAGTGGGGTGCCGCAAGGCTCGGTGCTGGGACTGCAGCTATTTACAATATACATTAATGATTTAGATGAAGGAATTAAAAGTAACATTAACAAATTTGCAGATGACACAAAGCTGGGTGGCTGTGAGCAGTGAAGAGGATGCTATGAGGATGCAGAGTGACTTGGACAGGTTGGGTGAGGGGGCAGATGCATGGCAGATGCAGTATAATGTGGATAAATGTGAGGTTATCTTTGGAGACAAGAACGGGAAGGCAGATTATTATCTGAATGGTGTCAGGTTAGGAAAAGGGGAAGTACAACGAGACCTGGGTGTCCTAGTACATCAGTCACTGAAAGTAAGCATACAAGTACAACAGGCAGTGAAGAAAGCTAATGGCATGTTGGCCATCATAAAGAGAGGAGTTGAGTATAAGACCAAAGAGGTCTTTCTGCAGTTGTACAGGGCCCTGGTGAGACCACACCTGGAGTATTGTTTGCAGTTTTGGTCTCCTAATTTGAGGAAGGACATTCTTGCCATTGAGGGAGTGCAGCGTAGGTTCACAAGATTAATTCCCGGGATGGCGGGACTGTCATATGATGAAAGAATGGAGCGACTGGGCTTGTATTCACTGGAATTTTGGAAGGATGAGAGGGGATCTTATAGAAACATATAAAATTATTAAGGGATTGGACACGCTAGATGCAGGAAACATGTTCCCGATGTTGGGGAAGTCCAGAACCAGGGGCCACAGTTTAAGAATAAGGGGTAGGCCATTTAGAACTGAGATGAGGAAAACCTTTTTCACACGGAGAGTTGTGAATTTGTGGAATTCTCTGCCTCAGAAGGCAGTGGAAGCCGATTCACCGGATGCATTCAAAAGAGAGTTAGATAGCGCTCTTAGAGCTAGCGGAATCAAGGGGTATGGGAGAAGGCAGGAACGGGGTACTGATTGTGGATGATCAGCCATGATCACATTGAATTGAGGTGCTGGCTCGAAGGGCCGAATGGCCTACTCCTGCACCTATTGTCTATGTATCTATGTATCCTCTTTCCACAGATGCCATCTGATTTAGGTACTTCTCGTGTTTTCAGTTTTTATCTTTGTTTTTCAGTTTTTGCAATGTTTTGATTTTGTATTGACTTTGGTCGTTCAAAACTTAATGCACCCAATTAGTGAGACTGGGGTTTCTAACAACATTACCCTAAGCCATGTCAGCATCATGGGTGCTTGGGTCCTGTTTTATATTAGCAAATCTGATCAATTATTGATATTTTGTAGGGTTGAGAAATCTTTGAACAAAATCAAATAAAAATTCTGCCATTGCCTGAAGTCTGATACCACAACAGAAAATGCTGGAAAAATTAAGTTGAGCAGTATCTCTGGAGCAAGAAACCAATTTCAGATAACGTTTCAATCAAATCAACCTGAAAGATTAACGTTTCTCTCTCCATAGATGCTCCCTGATCCCTTGACAACCTGTGATTGTGTGTGTGCTGCAAGTTGTAAAATTTAGTATTTGGTAATAAGTATTGGTTCTCTGGCAACCAATCGATAAGTATTAAGAAACTTTTTTTTTCAAATTTAAGTACACTTTGGAGGTACCCTCAAAGGTTATGGCGCGGAAAAAGGCATGCATTTTGTTGAATCCATTCCAACTCTGTATAAGAACAATCAACTAGTTCATCTTCCAAAGCCTTGTAAATTCTTTAAGATAATTATCCAGTTCCCTTCTGAGTGCTACAGTTGAAACAGCCTCTGCTCTATTACTGGCAGTGCATTCCAGACTTGAACCACTCACTGTATAAAATGTTTTCCTTATGTCTATTTTGGTTCTTTTGGCAATCAATTTTGTTCCCAGTCAATTAGATTGAACCCTTCTGCCAATGTAATATACTTCACCCGATGCACTGTTTCAATAATTTAAATTCCACTGTCAGATCCCCCAGAGACTTCAGATTCTCCAGTCTGATGTCATGATCAAGTACCCTCTTCCTTGGATCCCCATCCTCGAACAGCAGCACGGCACAGCGATGCTTCCGTCTGTACGGTTGTCTCACTGGGAGACCCAGATTCGATCCTGACCTTGGGTCCTATCTATGTGCAGTTTGCACGTACTCCCTGTAACTGCATGGTTTTCTCCTGTGTCCTCCCGTTCCAAACTCATCGCACATTAATGTGAGTGACAGGAACACAACCTATCGCCAGCTCTTTTAAAATCCTTATATTTAAAGATTAAATGGAATCGGCATTTCTGATTTGGGGATCCCTGGACCTCCATCCCTCATCCTCGAATATAAAATTCCATTTTTTTAGTTTTAGAGATACAGTGCGGAAACAGGCCCTTCGGCCCACCGAGTCTGCTGACCAGCGATCTCCATCCACTAACACTATCCTACACACACTAGGAACACTTTACATTTATGCCAAGCCCATTAACCTACAAACCTGTGCATCTTTGGAGTGTGGGTAGAAGAAGCTGATTTCGGAGAAAACCCATGCAGGTCACAGGGAGAACGTACAAACTCCCTCCAGACAGCACCCGTAGTCAG
Source organism: Rhinoraja longicauda (assembly GCF_053455715.1). Classification (NCBI taxonomy): domain Eukaryota; kingdom Metazoa; phylum Chordata; class Chondrichthyes; order Rajiformes; family Arhynchobatidae; genus Rhinoraja; species Rhinoraja longicauda. The sequence continues at coordinate 13,585,447 of NC_135969.1, forward strand.
GATCAAACCTGGCGCTGTAAGGCAGCAGCTCTACCATTGCCCTACCATGCTGCCCTTATTCTGACAACCAATTTACTTAGGTAAATTCTAGTGCCTGTGGTTGAGAGGAGAATCAGACATGAGAGAAGCTGGGTTAAGGGAACTTAGTGGGATTGTTCTGAGAACCAGTATAGACACAGTGGGTTGATTGGCCTCCTTTGTCTTAAGAGCATGTGAGAAATAGTTACTGCACCTTTGTTAGTACCTTCAACTCCTTGCTAAAGTGTTACCTAGAATTCACCTGTGGCTGAAACAGTATTACACAGAAATTTGGCTAAATTCCTTGCTTTGAATTCATTTATTCAATTTATCAATTCCAGGATCTCTCGTACTTTGCCACTTTACCAATCACTCTCTAAAACATTCTCTGCCCCATTTACCCAGAGAGAGCTCTGTTTCAGCATACCTTATGAACTTTGAGATTGGCGTTACCTGTCTCATGTATTGTTTTATTTTGCTTGAGTACAACGACAAAATAATATCCAGCAATTATTCTAATAGCAGACGTAGACCGCATTTGAAATATGGCTGACTAATTGCCTAGGGCGCTATTAAAATCCAAGCTGGCTTAGGAGGATTATATTTATCCTCACTGTGGCTGTTAAACCATTCTGAAATTATTTTCTCACCTTAATGAGTGAAAAGTGAAGTCAAATGATTTAATAAAAACCAGAATGCATTTGGCTAACTTGTTCAAAAGCTGCTGATATTTGCGATTCATGAGGGATAGCATTTTAACTGCTCCAATTACCCATAATGCACGCTACTTCAATAGTTCAGTGGTCTTTTGTGTCTTTTTTCCCCTAACATTTGTTTCCCATGCAGCATTGCAGTGCCACTGTGGATTTAAATTCATTTGTGTTTAACTTCTAAATGGCAAGGGTGCTTGGTCATAGAAACATAGAAAATAGGTGCAGGAGGAGGCCATTAGGCCCTTTGAGCCAGCACTACCATTCATTGTGATCATGGCTGATCATCCACAATCAGTAACCTGTGGCTGCCTTCTCCCCATATCCCTTGATTCTACTGGCCCCTGGAGCTCTATCTAACTCTCTTTTAAATTCATCCAGTGAATTGGCCTCCACTGCCTTCAGTGGCAGAGAATTCCACAAATTCACAAGTCTCTGGATGAAGACGTTTCTTCTCATCTCAGTTTTAAACGGCCTCCCCTTATATTCTTAGACTGTGGCCCCTGGTTCTGGACTCCCCGAACAAACATTTTTCCTGCATCTAGCTTGTCCAGTTCTTTTATAATTTTATACGTCTCACTGCCAGGCCCCAAGTGGTCAGGATGGGGGAACACACATCTAGCTCCCTCACCCTGAACATAGGATCCCCCCAGGGCTGCGTCCTTAGCCCCCTACTGTACTCCCTGTACACACATGACTGTAGGGCCAGGTTCAGCTCAAACTCCATCATCAAGTTTGCTGATGACACTGTGGTGGTGGGCCGGATCTCCAACAACGATGAGAAGGCCTACCGGGAGGAGGTGGCTGATCTGGCACTCTGGTGTCAGGACAATAGCCTCCTCTTGAATGTCACTAAAACAAAGGAGCTGATTGTGGACTTCAGAAGGGCTAAACATCCAAGGACGTACACGCCACTGGAGATAAATGGGTCTATTGTGGATAGGGTGAGCAGTTTCAAATACTTGGGAGTCCGCATCGCAGAGGATCTGACGTGGGCAACGCACATTGCCGCACTGGTGGGTAAGGCTAAGCAGCGCCTTTACCACCTTAGACAACTGAGGAAATTCAGAGTGTCGCTGAGGATCCTTCATTGCTTCTACTCTGGGGCTGTAGAGAGCATCCTGTCCGGCAACATTACAGTCTGGTTTGGGAACAGCTCTGCCCAGGACAGGATGGCCCTGCAGAGAGTAGTGCGTTCGGCAGAACGCACCATGGGAACTACACTCGTCCCCCTGCAGGACCTATACATCAGGAGGTGCAGATCCAGAGCAAGCAAGATCATGAGGGACCCCTGCCACCCCAGTAACGGACTGTTCCAGATGCTACGGTCAGGCAAACGCCTCCGCTGTCACGCTGTGAAAACGGAGAGGATGAGACGGAGCTTCTTCCCACAGGCCATCAGGACTGTCAACTTTGATAACCCCAGAGACTAAATTTTTGTCGGCACTTTTTGTGCTATGTTTTAGTAACTTATTAACTTTATTTATATGCTGTAACTGTAATTATTTTTGTGCACAACCCGCAGGCATTGCCACTTTCATTTCACTGCACATCGAGTATGTGTATGTGACAAATAAATTTGACTTGACTTGACTTGACTTGACTCATCCTTCTAAACTCCAGTGAATAAAAGCCCAGTCTTTCCAATCGTTCCTCATGTGACAGTCTCGCCATCCCATTCTAATTGAACAAAATTATTGGTAAGGTTCCTAGGAGATTGGGTACAGTTGGAAATTAGCAATGCTCCTGAATGCAAAACATGACTGAAGATAGAATATTTTTGAGTTCTATTTTTCTTTTATTCTATTATTAAGGTTGCCTGATCTTATTCTGAATATAGTGAAGTTGGAAATACCAGTTCCCCGTGCAAAACCATGGTCAAATCTGGGGTGTATGCAAAAGAATGTGATGTTGGCTGAATCTCCTGCACAGCAAATCTTTTCAGAACAAAGGGCACATGACCTGAATCAAATCTAGTGCCAGGTTTCCAAACGGTAAAAATGTTTGAGAAATCTCTTGGGGAGTTTAGACTTTCAGGCGTGACATTTTGTGTAACTATTATGTAAAGTAAGCTTGACAAATTTATGAAGTAGAGTTCATTTGTCGAAGTCAAAGTACATTTTAGTTGAATTGCTGCTTACAAAATAAGAACAAACTGCTAAAAACATTGTGCCATAAAATGCACAAAGCATACTGCCAGCCGGTAAAAGGGCAAAACAGGTCATGTTCTGGGTGTGTACCCTTGATGAGAATTTAAAAAAATTGACTTCCTGGTGTGGTTTGATGTCACTAATTCTGTTAGATATCTGCTAACATCTGCAGTAACTGGAATGACCAAAATCTCTTTCTTTCACGATCGCTTTACAAAAAATGTCGATGAAAGGGAGAAAATAGTCAATGGTTTAATAATCCCAGAATAAATAACAATTCTTGCTGTTAAATGTAATGGAGTGTGTTTCTTCATGTTTACACTTGTCTCTTAAGCAGGGAGCTTCAATATTTTGTCCGGAATTGCACACAAAATTTGACTGCGATATTGCACGTTTCCCCATTGTCTATTAAAGACAGTGGAAATCAGATTGAACAATCAGAATTTAGTTTCTGGAGAGATTGAATGTCAGATACAGCACCAAGGTTCATAATTTGTCTCAATTGCTAGTTAAATTGACAGTCACACTGAGATCAAGAAAATGTCTGATGTACTGAAGATCATGGCATTGTTAGGATGCACCATTATTTGAGATTAAAGCATCAATGTTACATAGAAACATAGAAAATAGGTGCAGGAGGAGGCCATTTGGCCCTTCGAGCTAGCACCGCCATTTATTGTGATCATGGCTGATCGTCTCCAATCGATAACCCGTGCCTGCCTTCTCCCCATATCCCTTGATTCCACTTGGTGGAGCAATCCTATCTTCAAATGGCTGAGCAGTTCTTGATTTAGGATGCTTGGTTGTGGCTCTTTTTTTCTGAATGCTCTAGCATTTCAAGATGATCTTGGGAAAATAAGTGTATTTGAGGCTGTTTGGGGAGAGGAAGATACGTTTGCATACAGGTTGTCCCCAAGAACCAAATGGGTTTTGTTTTTACAGATGTTGATAAATCAATTTTGTCTGTAAGTTGGAATGTACAAAAGAATCATCTGGTAGCCATACAGAGTCATACAGCACGGAAACTGGCCCTTTGGCTCAACTCATCCATGTCAACCAAGATGACCCAACTTGAGCTAGTCCCATCAGCTCGCATTTGGGCCAAATCTTTATTCATGTACCTGTACAAGTGTCTTTCAAATGCAGTTTTCTTTGGCAGCTTATTCCGGAGTGGAAAACGTTAACCATTGGGTTCCTATTAAATCTCGTCCCTCTCACAGTATGTTCGTGAATGACATCAAAATAATATAGACCAATTATTGAGAAAGACCAATTATTAAAAGTAGAGAGGAAAACTAGTTCTGGCATCCGTAGGAACCAATGTATGTACATATCCCATATTATAATCAGAAGTAATATATAGTATACTGCGCGCGGGCACATGCACGCACGCGCGCGCGCGCACACACACACACACACACACACACACACACACTATTGTATAATAAAATGGGAGTATGTTGGGATGTCAACAAATGAGGTGTAGTGTAGTCTACTTGAGGAAACCCATAACAATTGATAATAACAGGAACATTTGTAATGTTTGTTGCTTTTCTTTCTGCAGGATGATGCCCGTCAGTTGTTTGCATTGTCTGGGACAGCAGAGGAGCAGGGTATCTTGCCTGAAGACCTGGCAAATGTGATCAGGAGGCTTTGGGGTGACGCTGGAGTTCGGGCTTGTTTTGGTCGATCCAGGGAATACCAACTTAATGACTCTGCTGCATAGTAAGTCATAAAATCTTTTCCTTTTCCTCCTTGTTGGGTTCCCACAGATTTAACCACTATCAGCAGCCTTTTGGGAGGCTTATAACTTTTAACTGAATGGTTTGAACAGAGACTTGATTTCTTTATAAATTCTGGCTGTGAATTTCAGTTACACATTTTCAGGATTCTGAAACTGGTGTACTTAATAGTAGTTAAAATTTCCTCTACATGTGCAAAGGCATCAATGCTTTCTTTGCATCTAAGATGGGGAAGGCTTTTGTTAGGCTTGTACCATAGAGATGGACAAAAGCTGACAAACAGCTGATTGCTAATTAAAAGGTTTTGTCAAAGCAGTGTATGATGCGTTTTGGATGCTAAACAACATGATGGTTAAGGTAGGCAAGTATATTTCTGGCAAGTATATTTTTGATGTTGGCTGATATTCTTCCTCTGGGTTGATTTCCATTGGATCTAGTTGAAAATTACAATGAAGGGACACGGCAGCTGTCTCAGCTGAGTCCACAAGCAGGCTCGGCGATCGTTTCACTGAACACCTCAGCTTAGTCCGTCTAGGCCAACGCGATCTCATGGTTGCTAAGCGCTTTAACTCCCCCTCCCATTCTCGTACTGACTTTCTGTCCTGTGCCTCCTCCACTGTCATAGTGAGGCCCAATGCAAATCCAGAGGAACAACGTCTAATTTTTCATTTGGCCTCCTTACAAATTTGGGCTCCAGCGGTATGAATATTGATTTCTCTCACTTCAAGTAATCCTTGCTTTGTCTCCATCCCTCCCCTACCAAGTTTTCCAGCTAGTTTCATTGTCCTGATTAATTTACTGATTGTATGCCTTCTTCTCACCTTCCCCTCAGCTAACAATGAACCATTCAACACTTCCTTGGCATCGTCTGCATTGATCTGTCATTTTCACACCTTACCCTTCTATATCTCTCTCGATTCCCTCTCCACTGACTCTCAGTCTGAAGAAGGGTATCGACCTGAATCATCACCTATTCTGTCCAGAGTTGCTGCCTTTCCCACTGAATTTACTCCAGCACTTTGCGTCTGTCTCGGCTGAAGACCTGCTTACTTTCACCACCTGGGCTTTCATAAAGAAGCATTTGAGTGAGGTGTTGTATTATTCTCCAGCAATATATATCACTTGGAATGAAGGAGATGAGTAGCTTGTTTGAGCATGGTGTCGAGGGTGACAGGTGAGATCAGCAATCCATATTCAAACCAATTCTGAGAAACGAAAATGCTCAGATAAAGTGCAATAAACAATGCATGGCCGGCAATTGCAGCAAGGTTAACCACTTGAACCTGAAGAATGATTCGTATTGTGAAGAGTGGCAGTCGTCCATGTTGCAATGCCCCCCCCCCCCCCCCCCCCCCCCCGTGTCATGAGGGGTTGTATTCCTAGAAAGCAGTCTGTTTTGTGATTTTACCCAAGGCTGTAGACGCAAGGTTGTGTTGTTCAAATGTCGTCTGCAAAAAGCTTATACCTCTGTTTTCCTTTTAGCTATGGGACTTTAGAATAAGATCAGGTCAATAAGATGGCTAAATTGTTACATGACTTTATCTCCTCGCTTTAGTTTGGTAGGGATACTTTGCCTGCCTTGTAATTAAGCCATTTAAGGAGGTTTGTACGAGCATGACTCTCCCTTTCTTCTCCACTCTCTCATCAGTGCGACATGCATCACCTGAGCCGCTTGTACATCATTTAAAAAATATATATTATAAACTTGTTCTGTAGTAATTATGAGCATGAGTGTCCAGCATTCTGCTGAGACTTGGCAATGTGCATTAGAATGTACAAATGTTCCACAGGGCATGATACATAAACCCAGCTTCGTTACACCACCTGGATCACTGCCTTGAAGTCAGAGAATTGGCTGGCTGGTGACTGGTTCTGGTTTTGCGCGGAGTTTTCATCTGCACAATGGACGATGCACTGCCACCATCACTGGTAGTTTTCCATGCAGAATTAATGAAGCATAAATTCAGCCATCTGTCCCACTATACTGTTTAAATGAGCTTATTGTTTCCCCCATTTGCCACTGAAAATATTATTTTATGGCCTTTCTGCAGTGGTACTAATAAGCAATGATTCAATGATACTTTGATACGTGTACCTAGCTACGGTGAAATGCTTTGTTTTTTATTGCAATCCGGTGATATCGTAAACAGACTTCATCGAGGCAGTACACAGAGGCGCCACATTTCTGGCGCCGACTTCTTAGTCTTATGGTCTCGCAGCGACGAACCAGGCGTGCTGCTGCACATGGCCACAGGCGGCCCCCTGCAGGGTAACTCTCGGATCTTGGCAGCTCCCTGCCGGGTCCCTCTTAGTTCTTGGTGCGGCACGCCAGGTCTCTCTCGGTTCTCGGCGGCTCCCTGTCGGGTCCCTCAGTTGTTGGCGGTGCGGTCCCCTGCCGGGTCCCTCAGTTGTTGGCGGTGCGGTCCCCTACCGGGTCCCTCAGTTGTTGGCCATGCGGCTCCCTGCCGGGTCCCTCAGTTGTTGGCGGTGCGGTCCCCTGCTGGTTCCCTCAGTTGTTGGCGGTGCAGCACGTCGGGTCCCTCAGTTGTTGGCGGTGCGGTCCCCTACCGGGTCCCTCAGTTGTTGGCCGTGCGGCTCCCTGCCGGGTCCCTCAGTTGTTGGCGGTGTGGTCCCCTGCTGGGTCCCTCAGTTGTTGGCGGTGCAGTCCCCTGCCGGGTCCCTCAGTTGTTGGCGGTGCGGACCCCTGCTGGGTCCCTCAGTTGTTGGCGGTGCAGCACGTCGGGTCCCTCAGTTGTTGGCGGTGTGGTCCCCTGCCGGGTCCCTCAGTTGTTGGCGGTGTGGTCCCCTGCTGGGTCCCTCAGTTGTTGGCGGTGCGGTTCCCTGCTGGGTCCCTCAGTTGTTGACGGTGCGGACCCCTGCTGGGTCCCTCAGTTGTTGGCGGTGCAGCACGTCGGGTCCCTCAGTTGTTGGCGGTGCGGTCCCCTGTCGGGTCCCTCAGTTGTTGGTGGTGCGGTCCCCTGCCGGGTCCCTCAGTTGTTGGCGGTGCAGCACGTCGGGTCCCTCAGTTGTTGGCGGTGCGGCCCCCTGCCGGGTCCCTCTCAGTTCTTGGCGGTGCAGCACGTCGGGTCCCTCTCGCTTCTTGGCGGCCCACCCGCCTGGTCGCTCTCGGCAGCCCACCGGTCATTCAGCTCTGTGGCACATCCCGGGTGCCTTCTGCCGCCATGTGGTGCATCACAGAGCCTTCATTACTATTGAGGAATACCTTGCCAGGCAGGGGTTTGGGTGGAGAGAAGAGCTTAAATTGGGGCTTTCCCCATCTTTTCATCTCAATCTGTTTGAGGGTCAAGGGACCAATTTTTTTAATTTGTGTTGATTCACTTTCCTGAGGGTAGACTTTATCAGCAACTTGTGTTATTTTGAAGCCCAAACTTGGTGCTCTGATGCGGACAGCATTGTGAATATAAAGTACTGATGATTTAAATGAAACAATAGTGTTATTTGCTGCTGAGTATCCAGGTAACAGCGGCTCTGTACGAGTCATAAGTAGGACACAGTAATTCACAGTAAATTATCCTGTTTATGCCAGAATAGGTTTCTAATTCCACTTAACAAACAGCAATTTTCCATTGAGAGGCACCCATGATTACAGACATATGTTACTGTCTTAGAATGATGCTCGCATACGAACCAATTGGTTGATATGCGAGGTAATATAAAGTTGACCTCATTTTAATGAGCATAATGTGCTGTAATGGCAATGTGATTGTGTCATCTGTATAGTAAAATGTTTTATCTGATCATACTATAAAAAGTAAATATAAGAAGCAAAAAAAAAAAAACATCCCTTGGACAATTGTACGTACCTTAGCCCCCTTCTATTTAGTAGTATACCTGGTGTAAAATGTCTTCTATATTATGCGTCATATCTGCAAACATGCAGTTTGTAGCATAATATAAAGGATGTGTATGGCAATATAAAATAGATTTTCTTGCCTTGCTGTTAATTCTGAATGTATTATTAAAGTTTATACTCTGCCCAATTCGATCGCAACACATAGTTGGATAGCCAAGCCCTAACTTGAAGGTTAAGCCCTTTTGTACTGGGCTTTCCACGAGAGGGTGAATTTCTCCGAATTATCTGAATTAACAAAACATCATCCCCGGGTCTTCGATATTCAAGGAATCAATACCACCCCTGTACTTTCTTCACAAAAGCCCACTGTGTCCAGCATTTTGTTTTCTTTTCAGATTTCCGGCATTAACAGTATTTTGCATTTGTATTGTAGCCTTTTAAATAAATTTAGCTCCAAGAAAAATATTCCAGCGAGTTATCTGCTGAAGAGTTTTGTTGGGAAAAATCAATAGCGAGTAGGCTTAGAGATAAATGTCCACGGGTGCTGTTACAGCTGGTCCAATAATTTGACTTTGGTGTTGCTATCCTCTTTGCACCAGGAATGTGGTGATGGTGTTCTTGAACTGCGGCAGTCCTCTGAGTGAGGTGCCGCGACTACTTTTTGTTAACGTGTTCCAGAATGGTGATTGACAAATAAGAGATTGTTTTGCTTCCAAGGTATGATGGTGTGCCACACAAAATGTAGGTATGATTGCTGAACCTATGTACCTGATGGCCTTGGCCTAGCAGGCAGCAGAGACCGACCGCTTTTCTGTAGTGGATGGGTTCATAGTCATAGAGCTCCACAGCCCAGAAATGGGCCCTTCACCGCAATTTATTTATGCCAACCAGTTTGTCTAAAAGAGCTGGTCCCAATTGCTTGTGCTTGGCCCATATCCCTCCAAATTGTTCCTAACCATACACATGCCCAAGTGTCTTAAATGTTGTAATTGTACCCACCTCTATGGCAGCTCTTCCCATGTATGCATCACTCTCTGTTGCCTCTCAGGTCCCTTGGCAATCTTCATGTCATCAGGACATCCATGTTGATTGGGGGGGGTTGAATTTCCCCCCTGCGGCCAGGGCTCTGGAATTCCGGCACGGCCAGAGCTGACAGTTCCTTTCCCAGAGCTGACTTTCGCGGCCGATCAGCGGGTCGAATCTGTCCCCTGTGGCCAGGGCTCTGGAACTCTGGCCCGGCTAGGGCCAGCAGATCCAATTCCATAGCTGACTTCTGCAGCCGACTTTGTGGGCCATTATCTTGGCCCCTGGGCAGCCTGGACAGATCGTTCTGGTGCCGTTGGACTCTTTTCGGAGTCCTTGACCACTGTTTTGTCCGAAAAAAGGAAAATCCAAAAAGTCTCTGGAACAAAGGGTGCCGGAAAATCAGCAGTGGACCTGTATATACACACATATACATATAAACTTAAGAACTACTGACCTAGTGCTGAGGGTCAAGTTACATTATAAAAGTTTGTTTGCAATTACCACAGACAGGGACAAATGGATACCTCTTCTTTCATAAATTTTCAGTAACATTGACCTTTTTTGAGTGATTGCTCTCCTTCGTCATTTCAGATGAGAAGTAATTAGATTGTTATAATTGATGCATGAGTCATACCAGCGTACAGTTGTAAGAAAACTTCCAGTCAGAGTTTGGAAGTTATACACCAGTGTCAATGATTAGTTGGGTTGCCAAGCCATAGTTTTAACAGCTCTCACCTCATTTTATAGTTGGCTGTTACGATCTGTCACAACGTGAGAATGTCCCACCTCAGCAGCCCGTTGGTATAGCAAAGTTCTGCACTGCCATCTTTTTGATTCTTTGTTTTTGCACCTTCACTTTCGGGGGCGGTGAGCACATATGTAATAATTGTTGGAAATGGTTGGTACTTTTGTGGGCAGTTTGTAGTGTGTAATTGCTCCTATGATAAACTGGTTAATGAGCTGTGATGATAAGCAGTTCAATAGTTCAATTTTGAGCTGTGATAATGTTGAGAAATTGGCTGTGAAAAGGGTAGGACAGCACTTTGTATTGATTGAACAGTGTTGCAAAATAGCACTGTGCTTTTTATAAGAGGTGTCTTGTGTCAGTGATTAACACTTTGCCTTCTCAAGTTGGAGCTTTTGTATCAGATGGCTTTTTGTTGTGCCACATTCACATTTGCCTGAAAGACGCTCTGCTGACAACTGATGAAATGTATAACGAACAATTTGCTGAGCAAATTACAGAGATGCTGCCTGACCCATTGAGTTATCCCAGTACTTTGTGTCCATCTTTGCTAAGCACCTCGGTGGGTTGAGCAACATCTGTATGGAGAAAGAATAGTCAATGTTTTGGGTCAAAACCCTTCTGCCCATATGAAGGATCTCTGAAACATTGACTATTTCCTTCCACAGATGCTGCCTGACCTGCTGAGTTTCTTCGTCACTTTTATTTTCCTTTTGGCAGTTTGTTACTTCAGATTGCAGCATCTGCAGTGTCTTGTCTCTGGAAGATGATACTTGCCTTTATTCAAATATGTAAATCCTAGAAAATAAGGATATAAATCCTGTTTCCAAGAATCATTTCGTTATTCCTTCTGTTCTCCAGTTAGACGGTATCACGGGAACAGTCCAGACCAGGTCATTCAATGTGATCACGGCTGATCATTCTCAATCAGTACCCCGTTCCTGCCTTCTCCCCATACCCCCTGACTCCGCCATCCTTAAGAGCTCTATCTAGCTCTCTCTTGAATGCAAGATGGACCATTGCATTAAGTTGCAGATGGACCATTGGCTGCCAAAGTATCATCTTCCTTTTGCCACTTAAGCAATGTGGCTTTATAATTATTGGTACTGAGCCAGCGAGGCACAAAGGAAAGAGGCATTGACAATTGATGCAATGGTCTTATCACAACATGGGTCCAATGCCCAAGCCTTTCATTTAGCTACTCATCTGTCTTTAGTTAGGCCTCTAATTATACCTTATTATCATGGCAATTGCCTGCTCTTCTGTCTGCCGCTGAGGCTTTGGGGCCCATTGATAGCTTGTTATACTAAGCTGGTCACTTACAATTTATCCTAATTGAGTAAAGGGCTGGCTCCAAGACTTCAATACTTTTCCACAAGAGTCTTGAGTTTCAATGGGATTACGTTTCAATCTGCTTTGCAGAATATAGCATGGACCAATTCTGCTGCATTGTGCAATATAATAATTTATACTTCTTGGTTTTTCCAGTGACAATTGAATAATGTGCTCCAGTGTGATGGTCTACTTGGTCTTCAACTTTACATTCCAGTTTAAACGAATGGCAGGTTGTTGGGAAAATGTATCACTCAGAGGAAGATGTGCTTGAAGATATGCATGGAAAGATTTTTTCAGTTTTCCTGAATTTGTAACCTACGGAAGGTTTGGTGAAATTGGTCCTTATTCTGCTACATATTTCAAACTAAGTTCATCGTGAATGGAAGTATGAAGGATCTGCAGTTCGGGATGAGGAAGGGTGGAATTTAAGAAGGTTTCAATTTGTGCCATATTTTCTGTATAGGTTACTTCCCGATTATGCCCTCTATTCCAAATTCTTGTATATGGCGATCATTTTCCTGTAATAATTTATGTTGAATCCCATAAACCATTTGGAACCAAAAGATATCAACCTCTCGGTCTTACAATCTGTTTCTACAACCAAGCCTTTGCTCCTAAGCCAGTGCATCTTTCTTGAGGGTTATTGTCCACAGTAGCCCTGTGTGCATAATTCTGTGCTTCAAGATTTTATCGTGAGCTAAGGTTCTAAGTATTTACATGCAAACTGTTGGGTCACCGCTTATCCAAATAGTGGTTTCTCTTATGTTAAATGTTGGTAACTACTTTCCCAAAATGATGTACTTGGATACTTGCAGTGAAACTTGATTTAGTGATTTCAACTTGAAAAGTTGATTCTCTCATCCTATCTCGGGGAAGCACTCCCACAGTGTTTGTGACGTTCATAGCTAGCTTTTGACCACCATCTTCAATCTACAGTAATCAGGAGCCAGATCTACTTTTTAACTTTAAACTTTAGTTTTATGTTAACTCTTGGCTGTGGACACCTTTTCAATATCCGTATTTGATCTACCGTGGCATTCTCGTGTGCTTATGCTCTTTATTTTCCAAAGATATCTGGATATAAACAGGCCCTTTGGCTCACCGGGTACGTGCCGACCAGTGATCCCCACACACATTAGCACTATCCTACACACTAGGGACTATTTAAATCTTTACCAAAGCCAATTAACTACAAACCTGTACATCTTTGGAGTGTGGGAGCTCCTGGAAAGAGCCACGCGGTCACGGGGAGAACGTACAAACTTCGTACAGACAGAACCCGTAGTCAGGATCAAAACTGCGTCCCTGGCTCTGTAAGGCAGCAACTTTACCGCTACGTCAGATGCACAGTAAATAAATATTTAATCAATTTTGTATGAAAACAAATGGCGGCATTTAATCCACCCTGTCTCAATTTTTTTTCCCAGGAATATTGTCATTGCTTTAAATAATAATCTCAAATAATCCCTCTCCTCAAATTGCTGGATCATAAAATCAGACTGCTCCAAACAATGGATGCATTTACTTAATAACTGTGTCTAAAAGCTTTGGCAATAAATAGTGTTCAAGGGGGGGAAATATAATTACTCTGGCAAAATAATTCAATTCATGCATAGAAATAAATAAAATGTCAGCCAAGTAAAATAATATACTCCATTCTTCAGTGAAATGAGAATTGTGTCACTGCCTGCTGCTCAAATTAACTCCACTGCCTGATTCAAATGTTCATTAATCGTTGCTACCCAATGCTGTTGCTACTGTGCTTTCCCAGTTTTCTTGATATGTTTCCTCATTGTGTTTTGCCTGTGTTTTTTCTCCCTTTTCAAACTCCGACCTTGATTGATGTTTCAATGTAGTAGTGCTTCCAAAAAGAAGTCTTGACATGAGAGGAAATTTTCAGTGGTCATTTGGATCTGAGCTACGAAGGTTGGTGCCAGAGATGACTATCAAACATTGGAGAGGGCCTGTATGTTCTGAACCTTCAGCAGTCCTGGCACTGTTCGACCAAAAGATTTAACTGATACTGTGACTCCTGACCTGTTCTGGGATTCGTTTGCTGATGTGGATTACTGCCCAAGTTTCTTTTGGGCATGGGTAGTAAATATTGAAAGCCTTTCCAGGACATTGAGTATTCTGGGTCGAGCCAACAGTGTGTTGGCTCAGGAAAGATTGCATTTCATGTGCTTAATATCTTCTTCTCAAGTGGTTTTACAGCTGCTCTATTAAACAGAAATTGAACTAAAATTTGCCTTCCAGTCATGAAGGGACATTAGGAACTGAGTTTATGATATATGGCCATCAGTGCCAAGTGGCAATGACCTTACAGGATATGTTTTTTTACTATTAATGCAGTCCTTATAGGTCTTTGGTTAATCACCTTTTTTCCTTTTAGAAGTCTAGAATATTTGGTAGGATGGAATTGCTTTGTATTTAATGGATTTGCAACTAGAACTATCTAATAAAATTACAAACTACTCCAGAAATTCTGTACATCAACCCAATGATGATAAAGTAACTGGAGATCTGAATTAATGAAGATAAATTCACCATTAAATTGTGCAGCAGTGTTTGCATGGCTACTTATGTGTTGGAACACAATACACTTGTGAAAAGGGGTGTAATTTAAGAAAAAACGTTGGACGTGTTTCATTTTGAGTGACTAAAAATGCTAACTATATGAATGATCTTTTGCCCATTGCTGGTGGATATAAGCCAAGTCTTTGCATATACATAGGTATTGTTACTCGTTGACTCGACTAGATCTTGGATATTGCTGACAGAAGGATAGGGTTGTTTCCCATGTACTTGAGCATTGATGGTAACTGTTGCTGTCGAGAAATGGCGGCGCAGCGGCAGTCTTGTTGCCTTGCAGCACCAGAGACCCGGGTTCGATCCTGATTATGGGTGTTGTCTGTGGAGTTTGTATGTTCTCCCTGTGGTTTTTCTCGGGGTGTTCTCGTTTCCTCCCACACTCCAAAGACGTACAGGTTTTTAAGTTAATTGGCTTCTGGTAATTGAAAATAGTCCCCAGTGTGTGTAGGATACAGGTATATACAGGTGATTGCTGTATCTCTAAAGTCTAAAGTAATGAGGCCTAGAATGCTTAGGTTGTATTCTGCTCCCCAACCACTTGATCAAAATGTAATACCAAGAAACTCCAGATACTGGTCTATACCAAAGACACGCAAATTGCGAGAGGAACTGAGCGGGTCAAGCAGTATCTATGGAGAAAATGGATAGATGACTTTTCTGGTCGGAACCCTTCAACTTTTGATCAGAATGCCTTGCCACATGAATCCCTGAGTCAAAAGGCTACAGAGATCAACTTTTCTCCACATCCCCTTACAACCAAAGATTAAGCCCCTCGTAGAAGAAATTCTATTTCCTTTCCATCCTAAATGGTCAAACACTGAAATTCTGCCTCCTAAACTCTCACAAGTATCAATATGGTAATGAAATGATGACCAGATAATCTGTTTTAGATGCGAGGCAGCAAACAAATATTGGCTACAAGTAGGAATAACTTTCTGCTCTTTGAAGTAGTTTGTAAGAACCTTAGCATCCATTTGTAAGCACCGACTAGACAGTTTAATATACATCTGAAAGAAGGAACTTGCCTTTGCACCATCCAAAATCTACACCATCCAAAATGAAATAAACACTGCAGAACCTAAAAATTATTTCTGTTTTATTTCTTATTTCTGTCTTATTTTTGTCTTATTTCTGTGGCTTACAGTGTGCACCATTTTCCTTACAGTTTCATACAGTTTGAGAAGCCATTGTTTGCTGTATACATGCTTGAAATGTCTAAGACCAGACCAAAAAATGCGTAACTCTGCTAACTTCCGAAGTGAATACGTTTTTTAGACATTTTTTGAAGAATGGAAATTTCTTTTAAAATATGAGAGCCTGTCAAAGATAGAAGCTGAGCCAAAAATGTGCTTGTGAACCAGGCTGCAGGTAATTAAGCTGTTCGAGATGCTTGTGTGACATCCTGAGGAGCAGTGTGCATCTGGCAGGAGAGGTTTTACGACATCTTTAGCCTACCTGATGGTTACCATTTAGCTTACCTGATGAAAAGAGAAAAAAGAGGGTAAAGGAGCAGCATAACCTAGGATAGTGTCCCAGCACTTCAAAGCTTCAAGATTTAATTTGAAATTTCCAAAGAACCAGTGTGAACTGGAGATCAATGATTGGCGCGGACTGGGTGGGACATAGAGCCTATTTCCATGCTGTATCTAAACTAAACTAAACGCCATCAACTCCCAACCTCTCACTTTGTCCGTACCAGAACTTTTAATAAATGCTGCTTCCATTGTCTTATTTCTGTGGCTTACAGTGTGCAGGCCCCACCAGCCTCCACATTTAATGGATCATCCTCCATAATTCCAGCACCACTAGATGAATTTTCCTCTCCTTTCCCTTATTTAGCATTTCAATGACTACCAGGTCCATTCTTCCATTGTCAAACACTTCCCCTCTCGTGGCATCTTCCCATGCAATTTCAAGAAGTGGAAGATTTTCTGTGTTACCTCTCCCTACTGTCTAAAAAAAGTACACAATCCTTCCAATTAAAGCAGTGATTTGCTTACACTTGAATGTGGTCTTCTCCATAGCAGAGAAACCAAATGCAGATGGTGGCAAAGGTGACCTTACCCATGACCCACTTGTCACCAAAATGCTCCATCACACTCGCTCTGGTCTTTCTGTTTCCCCTCCCCAAATGTAACCTCGAGGACACCATCTGCTTTCTACATTAGACACATTACAACCTTCAGAACTGAATGTACTGGAAGGAACTGCAGGTGCTGGTTTATGCAGAAGCCAGACAAAAAGTGCTGGAGTAACTCAGCGGGACAGGCTGCATCTCTGGAGAAAAAGGATGGGTGACGCAGTGTGAAAATGGTCCCGACCCGAAACGCCACCCATCCTTTTTGTCCAGAGATTTTGCCTGATCTACTGAGTTATTCCAGCACTGTGTGTGTGTGTGTGTGTGTTTGTGTATCTTCAGAACTGAACATTCAGTTGAACATTTTGGGATAACAACCCCACTTTTATTCCCCTCCCCCACCTCCCACTCCCATTAATTTCATCTGCAGATGTGGCCACACTTACCATTTCAATTTATGTTTTAAATTGTTTCCATATCAATGTATCCCAGCTGTTTTTTTACAGCAGTTGTTCGATGGCAACTTTGATTTGCAACATATCACACACAGGCTGCCCTTTCTGCTTTTCTTTCCCAGCAACTTCACAAAAAATTATCTTCTCACTTCTTCATCTGTGATAACTTAGGACAATCCCAAAACAAATGAATTAAAGTGGCTTGGTTCTGCCTGCAACGGTCACACATAGGGTCTATATTGGGTATGAATTGGGCTAGTTTAGCTTTGGTCCAGTGCAGTCGGTGGAAAATCTTAAACTGCATAACAGTATGCTTCATGCATATCGAAGATCAGATGGAGTCTGAAATTTCCATACCCAGATCCCCTTCCCACTGCTTTTTTAGGGAGTTAAGACTTGGCATATTTTCTCTCGTTAATAAAGAATATAATTAATTAAGACCATTTTTAAACATTTTGGTTTCGCCATGTAGAAATTACAGCTGTGTTTATACATAGTCCCCCCATTTCAGGGCACCATAATGTTTGGGACCCCTGGCTTTATGGGTGTTTGTAATTGCTCGGGTGTGTTTAATTGCCTCCTTAATGCAGGTGTAAGAGAGTTCTCAGCACCTAGTCTTTCCTCCAGTCTTTCCAACACCTTTGGAAACTTTTATTGCTGTTTATCATCATGAGGACCAAAGTTGTGCCAATGAAACTCAAAGAAGCCATTTTGGGACTGAGAAACAAGATTAAAACTGTTAGAGACATCAGCCAAACCTTAGGCTTACCAAAATCAACTGTTTGGAACATCATTAAGAAGAAAGAGAGCACTGGTGAGCTTACTAATCGTAAAGTGACTGGCAGGCCAAGGAAGACCTCCACAGCTGATGACGGAAGAATTCTCTCTATAATAAAGGAAAATCCCCAAACACTTGTCCGACAGATCAGAAACACTCTTCAGGAGTCAGGTGTGGATTTGTCAATGACTGCTGTCCGCAGAAGACTTCATGAACAGAAGAAATGCAGAGGCTGCTCTGCAAGATGCAAACCACTGGTTAGCCGCAAAAATAGGATGGCCAGGTTACAATTTGCCAAGAAGTATTTAAAAGAGCAACCACTGTTCTGGCATAAGGTCTTGTGGACAGATGAGATTAAGATTAATTTATATCAGAGTGATGGCAAGAGCAAAATATGGAGGAGAGAAGGAACTGCCCAAGATCCAAAGCATACCACCTCATCTGTGAAACACAGTGGTGGGGATGTTATGGCCTGGGCATGTATGGCTGCTGAAGGTACTGGCTCACTTATCTTCATTGATCATACAACTGCTGATGGTAGTAGCATAATGAGTTCTGAAGTGTATAAACACATCCTTTCTGCTCAAGTTCAAACAAATGCCTCAAAACCCATTGGCCGGCGGTTCATTCTACAGCAAGACAATGATCCCAAACATACTGCTCAAGCAACAAAGGAGTTTTTCAAATCTAAAAAATGGTTAATTCTGGAGTGACCAAGTCAATCACCCGATCTGAACCCAATTGAGCATGCCTTTTATATGCTGAAGAGAAGAATGAAGAGGACTAGCCCCCAAAACAAGCATAAGCTAAAGATGGCTGCAATACAGGCCTGTCAGAGCATCACCAGAGAAGACACCCAGCAACTGGTGATGTCCATGAATCACACATTTCAAGCAGTCATTGCATGCTAAGGATATGCAACAAAATACTAAACATGACTACTTTCATTTACATGACATTGCTGTGTCCCAAACATTATGGTGCCCTGAAATGGGGGGGACTATGTATAAACATTGCTGTAATTTCTACATGGTGAAACAAAAATGCATAAAAATGGCCTTTATTAAAATCTGACAATGCGCAATTTAACCACATGTGATATTTTTCTATTACAAATCTCAAATTGTGGAGTACAGAGGCAAATAAATAAATGATGGGCCTTTGTCCTAAACATTATGGAGGGCACTGTAGCTCTATGACTGAGTTTCTAGTCATCTTTCAAATTATTTCTTTAAAGGTCAGTCCTGGGTTTTATTTGTGCTTCTGTCAATGTCTTGGGACGTTTGAATCTCAGAACGACTATTGAGGGATTTAGATTGAAGTAATTAAATAAAAGCTAAAATAATAAAAAGCTTGTATTAGTAATGTTGGCCACATAACGGCCAGAGCCCATAAAGACCCATCTGGTTCAATGGTGTCCTTAGAAATTTGCAAGAGACGGAAGTTTGCTATTGTTGATGTGGTTTGATTATGGGACTCTTAATTGCCTTGCGAAATGGTACAGAAAGCTACTCAGTTTTAACTAATTGCGGGGCTGGCAACAATTGCTCATGAAAAGGCAGCAATGAACAGTCAGCTTGAACTGCTACGTTCTGCTGAGCTCCCAGTGGGTTGAAGGATTATGATCCCATGATGGAGTGACGATGCGTTTCTAAGCCGATATCTGTGGGTGCTGATGTTCATAAGTGCACTAGACGGGCGTGGAACCGTTGGGTCCAAATCTCTCCTGCAGGCGCCGCAACCCTCCCCCAACTGACGACCCATGGACCCGTTGCCGGCCAGGGAGTGGGCCATAGGCGGGAAAGGGGAGAGGGATCCACTCATCTCGGCCCCGGGCAGCCATCGCGTCAGCCAGAGTGAGCCATGGACCTGTTGGGTGGAAACCTCGGCGGTGACGCTCATCTGGTTTGACCCTCTGTTGCCGCGCTGCAGGACGGGCGCCGGTCCTCTCGGTGGGGCGGGGGGGGGGGGGAGAAACGCATTTATTAAAGTTTATTGTTAATTGTTTTTAAAATGCAACAAAACTTGATCAACCGAGGTGAGTAGGGTGGGCCTAAAATTGTTGTGCTATAGTGTACCGTTTTGGCTGTATTTCGGGAACAAATATATCCCCAAACACACAAATATACAAGATGAGAGTTTTAGTATATAGATATATAAATGATCGGAGCGGAATTAGGCCATTCGGCCCATCAAGTCTACTCCGCCATTCAATCATGGCTGATCTATCTTCCCCTCTCAACTCCATTCTCCTGCCTTCTCCCTATACACATTGACACCTTTACTAATCAAAAATTTGTCGATCTCCGCTGTAAAAATATCCATTGACTTGGACTCCAGAGCTGTCTGCGGTAATGAATTGTACCGTTCACCACCCTCTGACTAAAGAAATTTGCCCCTCATTTCCTTTCATTCTGAGGCTATGTCCACTGGTCCTGGATTCTCCTACTAGTGGAAACACCACATCCACTCTGGTAGATCCATCTCTCTAACTGAATATTCAGCTGTGGACGGGAACTGGTCCTGTCTGCAACGCCCACATTACAAAAATGAAGAAAAGATGTTATGTTGTTTTATAAATACCGTTTGTGGCTCTATAGCGATGTCTTATTCAATGCAGCAAGACATGGAAACGAATTAAAATCAATTCAGTGTTATTTGCATCAGTGATTTCCAACGGTTAAAATCTGTTAAAACAGTCTGACCCATTAATTAAGATGAATGTCATCAATAAATTGAGCACCAATGTGGCTTCCTTAACTTGGACTTCCTCTGACTATTGCCAGGGGGCTAATAATTCTTGCCTAGAATCTCCTGAGTGCAAGGATAGAGAGACTTTATTGCTACTGTTCAGATGATAAAAATTTAAAAAACAATACATTTGACATTAGAATCAATCCACAAATAATCCACCAAAAGCAAATATGTCAAGGGAAGACAAAATCTGGAAAGACCTTATCCAAACCAAGAACCTGATTGATCTTTTGACTAATGCTGAATCTGCACTAAATTGCTAGTCAACTCACCATCCGCAAAGGTGGCAGGACCGCAACTTGTCATGTTTGGCATCTCTATTTGAGTGAGAAGTTGAATACTACTTGCACTTGGTGGGCTATCCCCCTTGGAGTCTTTCTTATCTTCCTGCAATATGACCCTAGAGACAAACCTGAGGAGGATTATGTACTGTGAATGAAGGCAGCTGCAGCTCCATGTTGGAGACTTGACAGCAGCAAAATAGGAATGTTGTTAAGATTAACACCTCAGTACTGCTGAGATCAGAGGTGTGGACAAGAATCTAGATGAGCACTAATGATACACGGACAGCAAAAGGGTAGTTTATCAGTGTCGTGCAAATGAAAATGTTGTTTGCAACATAGCTGTTTGAAATTGCCATTCACTAATTGTAGAATAATGAGAATTATTTTATTTTCATTCTGATCATCCTCTTGGTGCTAAAATAGCATCCTCCCAGGTCAGAGAAAATAAGAATGAAATAAAACTTCAGCCATTGAAAAACGTAGCTCAGTCACCATTCAATTTCAAGGAAAGCATGGCCACAACAACAACTTACTTTTGCCATACTAGCAGCTTTTGATCTGTCACTCTTGTCTCCTGCTGGTTTCTGTGAAATGCATGGATATTCTGTGCTGTGGATGTCAAGGCCAATTTTCAGAACTTGCATCCTTGCAGAAACTTTCTGGCTTTGGACAAGATTTCCAAATGACTAATTCCATTCAGCACCTGATTCATCAAACGGGCTAGTTTTGAAGGTGTGTTTGATTATTTGTCATATTCAGATCTTGTCTAGTTCATATTGTTTTCTCTTTGTGCTTGACCAATTCACCTACATTAAACTTTAATACCCATGCCTGTCCTAACAATGTCAGTGCAGACACGAGAGACATGCTGCCTGACCCGCTGAGTTCCTCCAGCTTTTTGCTGACGATGTTAATATTACTTACTCCGGGATTGAAAATCTGTCTGCATTACAACAAAAACTTAAAACGGGTTCTTTAAATGTCTTATTCATGCATGGGATAAAATAACACTTTGAATTCATGTGCACTTTCAATAACCTGTAAACTTTGACTTCTCGTGATATAGATTTCATTTATGGATGCATGTTAAAATTAACAGTGTTTTGTAAGCCATGTTTTAAAATTTTGCATATCCATCATGTCTTTAGACTTCCAGACTTTAGAGATAAAGCACGGAAACAGGCCCTTCGGCCCACTGAGTCTGCACCGAACAGCAATCACCCTGTACACTAGCACTATCCTACACACTAGGGACAATTTACAATTTCACTGAAGCCTACAAATCTGTATGTCTTTAGAGTGTGGGAGGAAACCGGAGCACCCAGAGAAAATCCATGAGGCCACAGGGAGAATATACAAACTGACATACTGACATCACCTGTAGTCAAGATTGAACCCGGGTCTCTGCTGCTATAAGACAGCAATTACACCGCTGCACCACTGTGCCGCCCCAATGTCCTCCGTTCAGTATTTGCCAGCTTGCTTCTACCATTTGCCTTTCTGATCTCCACTGCCCTTGAAATAGTTAATCATATTCCCTGCATGAGGCATTATGATCTGTCCTTGCAACTAATTAGCACTGCTCTGTAACTGGGCACTGAGAACCAAACATGGTTTACAGCTTTTTAAAAAAATGTCAGACTCCCATGGTGTTTGCCTCATGCTGTGTGCTAGCATGGCAATCAGCCAACTAACGCAGATGCCAGGTGCACTTAGATTATTCATATCACTTTAACTTTTAAAAATTAACCTTTTCTGTACTTTAATTTTTTTCTACTCATGCAACCAACTGTGGTTAGAAGGCACACTAGTGCAGGTTTAGGATGGCAGTTCCTACACTCTGATGGACAACATCTGATTTGCAGTTCTGCTGGTTGCAGGGATTGAAGGTTATTCAACATGGAGTTGGGTTTCCATATGGTGGATGTTCAATAAACCATCGCCCACTAATTCCATCTGACCTTTATTAAAACATCGTAGTACTGTTTTATTCACTCATGGGCACTCAGGAGCATCCAGAGAAAGCCCACATGGTCAGGGGGAGAACATACAAACTCCAGACAGACAGCACCCGTAGTCAGGATCGAACCCAGGCCTCTGGTGCTGTGAGGCAGCAAATCTACCGCTGCGCCACCTTGCCACCCCATCCCTTGTTATCCATCCCTTATTGCACCTAAACCAAGAAATTCTCTTCAGGGTCAGCCACTGGTATATCTGAAGTCCCATGGTGGGCAGTTCGTGGGCAGGTTGTTAAAGAATTGTGATCTTGTGAACGTTGAGTGAAAAATCCATCTTCTCGTATGCTATGATAAGTGAGTCCCTACTGTTTTTGAGTCTCATCCCAGACTTCCTATTTTCCCCTCTCCCATAAAGGCAAGAGGTACAGAAGTGTGCAAACGCATACCTCCAGATTCAGGAACAATTTCTTCCCAGCAGTTATCAGGCATCTGAACCATCCTACCAACAGCTAGACAGCGGCTCTGAGCTACTTATCTACCTCATTGAAGACCCTCGGCCTATGTTTAATCGGACTTTACTAGACTTAATCTTGCACTAATTCACGTTATTCACTGTGCACTGTAATGGCTCAAATATAATGCTGTATACTATTTCCGCTGACTGGCTTGCATGAAACAAAGAAGATTTTCACTGTACCTTGGACACGTGATAATAAACTAAACTAAACTATATGTATTTAATTACTAAGGCTCTGCCTAAATTGCAGGATATCTCTGGAAGGTTTTACCTTGCTCGCGATTATATATTTTTCCCTACAGCACTTCCATTGGTGATCTGCAGTTTATTGATTCCCATCCAGGGAGGAGATTGGTTTGATGGGTAACAAGTCTTGATAGCCTCTGGATCACCATTATCTGGGCCAGGCCCTCTTATCATTGCTACCACTGGGCAGGAGGTACAGAAGCCTGAAGGAACAAAACTATCAGGTTCTTGTATCCACTTGCATAACCCTAATCCAATTTCACCAATGGAAGAGTACAGACCACCTCTTGATTTTGTAATTGTATATTTTCACTTGCATTTTTTGCATATTCTTTCTTTTCATTTTCTTGTCGAATTTGTGTAATTTGTGGTTAATTTGTGTTTTGTGTGTTGTCTGAGCCTGTGATCAGGTGCTGCAAGATTTTCATTGTACCTATACTTTACTGTGTAAGAAGGAACTGCAGATGCTGGTTTAAACCAAAGATAGACTCAAAAGCAGCTAAGGAGCTGAGCCATCAACGGGACAAGTTAGAATTCCACCACAACGATCAAGTAATTTATCTTGGTAATATTGCATGACCCAACTTGTAAAATGCAGATCCAACGAACATCAGTTATCCCACCACAACATGTTATGTCATCTGACTAGGATTCAAGCCAAGTCAGGTTTATTCTGTGGTTTCCACACCTTATTCTGTGGATCCACCTTCCCCCTCCATAAATCTAACCCGCTCTCCCCTGAATCTCAGTCTGTAGAAGGGTTTCGATCCAAAACATCACCCATTCTTTCTTTCCAGAAAAGATGCTTGACCTGCTGAGTTACTCCAGCATTTTATGTCTATCTTCGGTGTAAACCAGCATCTGCAGTTCCTTCCTACAGGTTTATTGTCATATGCAAAGTACAATGAAATATAAACACAAAAAGCTGGAGGAGGTGAAAGTATGCAATATTGCGAGGGATAGAACTTCATCGTCTTCTGTGTCCTTTTTTTTGTCCCTGAATCAGATATCGATGAGCAATATAGAAATATTTTGATTTTCAATGTAAAGAAAACATTTCAGTTTCTCAAAGATAGACACAAAGTACTGGAGTAACTCAGCGGGTCAAGCAGCATCTCTGGCAAAAAAAGGATAGGATATAAAAGGATAGGATATAAACCAGCATCTTCAGTTGTTTGTTTCTACATTTCAGTTTTTCCATTCTGCATTCCTGTTTCATGTAGTTGATTGAATTTGTTTTTGCATTCAGCTTGAAGTCTTGGTACAGTTCATCCTTTTTTGTTTTGCAGCAGTGCAATGGGCAACTTGAATATGCAAACTCTTGCAGATTCTAAAATAAGAGTTTTAAAATAAAGGTTCTAGAAAATGTGCTTCCATCACTTTTGGGGGAGTAATATTCACTGGAATCAGTTTTGTAAATGGCATTACTTAAAGTTAAATTGCAAGATATGTGGTGTTGCTGACAGGCATCATTGGCTAACCATGAGGAGGGCTGCGCACAGAGGTCTGTTGTCCTTTGAACATATTGAGGTCATAAGGAATAGTAGAATTCGGCCCTTCAAGTCTACTCCACCATTCAATCATGGCTGATCTATCTCTCCCTCCCAACCCCATTCTCCTGCCTCCACACCTCAACCCCTGGCACCCATTCTAATTAAGAATCTATCTTTTCTCAGCCTTAAAAATATCCACTGACTTGGCCTCCACAGAATTCCACAAACTCACCACCCTCTGACTAAAGAAATTTCTCCTAATCTCCTTCCTAAAAGAACGTCCTTTAATTCTGAGGCTATGACCTCTAGTCCTAGACTCTCCCGGTACTATTCTTGTAGTACTGCTGTGCAAGGAGTTCCAGGGTTTTGACCAGTGACAGTGAAATATCTCCCTGTCAGGGTGGTGTGTTGGACACGATGGAGCTTCCATGCATCAGGTTCCCTTGTTGTCCTGGACAGCCTGAGTGATGTAATTGAAGGAGCAAGTTGTTGCAGCCCATCTTGCCTGGTAGTGCAGGGACTGATTGATCAAACAGGGTGAAAATGCAAATTTACACCTCTGTATTGTTTACCCAATCAAACAACCTGAAATCACTGGGGCTCCCTCTGAATGGAGAATGCAAAATCCATCATTTTACTGTTCAGAGCTAGTAGCTGGCATGGCCACTAGTTCTTCATGACATTTTGTTTTGGTGCTCCCCTCTTCCTGGTCCTGCAGACATTGATTAATGTTGGATCTGGTTCCACAGCTGCTGACTTTTCATGTATGAGCCTCCATGTGATGAGGAGCACAACCGAAACTTAACCAGGGGTCACAGTTAAAGAATAAGAGGTAGGCCATTTAGGACTGTGATGAGGAAAAACTTTTTCACCTAGAGAGTTGTGAATCTGTGGAATTCTCTGCCACAGAAGGCATTGGAGGCCAATTCACTGGATGTATTCAAGAGAGTTGGATACAGCTCAAGGGATATGGGGGGGAAAAGCAGGAGCGGGGTCCGGATTCTGGATTATCAGCCATGATCATATTGAATGGCGGTGCTGGCTCAAAGGGCCGAATGGCTTACTCCTGCACCAACTTTCTATGTTTCCATGCTAACCTGTTCTCATCCTGCATCACAAGAGCGCTGAGTTGAAACATTCGGTACTTGGCGGGGGGTCTGATTGGAACACTCTATTTCCCATCCGAGCTGACAGAGGCTAACACAAGTTCTTTAATTCACACAGTTTATGCCTTATGGTTTCAATTTTAGCATACATTTTAGGGCCAGCTTTTCAATTTAAATCTCATTTCACAAAAGGCAAACCAGACAAACTAGTAAGATGTTGATTATTTAGTAGTACGGGGAGGAGGCTAATGCATTGTAATACAGGAACACAGTGCACTCTGTGACTTGCTGAGTGATGATAATTGCTCAAGAAAACTAATTATGATCTAATTTCTGCGAGTTTAATCAGTGAATAATCTGGTAATTACTGGAAATTCTGGGAGCAGTGCTTGTGTCAGTAGGCTGCATAGAATAACATGGCCTGCAAAATTGTGCATGAAGAAATCATTTAATGGAATAATAGCAACAGAATGTTTCTCTAAAATTCCTCTCCGCTATTTTAGTGGAGGCAACCATAATGGTTGGCTCTCAGTACTGTGAATGCAGTTGCCGACTGTTTGAGGAAATGATGTTCACATGCTACAGCATAATTTCAAGACCATAGAAAATAGGCAGTGAAAGGAACTGGGGAAGGAAAATGCTTTGAATTCAGCCGGCACCAAAAGCCAAGTTGCAAGATCAACAGCACCTGAATGCTAATGTTCGTTCAGCAACTATGCTAGTTATTGTTGTGATGTACAGTAAGTAATGAAATGTTTGTTACTTGCCATTTGTGAGTCTATGCTTTGTGCTTTGCCACTTGCAGGCAAGAACTGCTTGTTTATCTGAGTGCGGTAAATGGAATTGAAACAGTCATCGTGTCTGTTTCATGGGGAAAGATTTATTGCTGATGCTTGATCAACCTGGATCTTGCTTGATTGGCCCTTAACCACACGACTTCTGTCATCGATCTGAGATATAACTGGAGCAGCCACCCAACCGTGGCGATAAAGCATATCAGAAGCTGTAGTGAATTGCTCCTCACTACACAAATCCTTGGCACCATCTCTCACGGGGGCGGCACAATGGTGCAGCGGTAGAGTTGCTGCCTTACAGCGCCAGAGACCCGGGTTCAATCCTGACTATGGGTGCTGTCTGTACTGAGTTTGTCTGTTCTCCCTGCGAACACGTGGTTTTGTAATGATCCACTCTCTTACTAGCCTGTTTCACTCATGCAGAAACAGATTCATCTCACATTTCTGATTTAAAACAATTATTACTGATGTCGCGATGGACATGTAACGACATCCATATGCTTGTTAAAATCTTTCCTCCAAGGCAAACTCCATTGTGCTTACGAAGCTAAAGTATAATATTGGTTCTCCAGTAAAGTCAGTGGGAAGGTTTGAAACCCAAATTGCGTGCATTGGAAATGAATATTGCCAAAATCTGTAGAAAATTTGATTGGAAGATATAACATGGAAACAGGCCCTTCGGCCCACTGAGTCCGTGTCAACCATCAATCACCGTTCACACTAGTTCTGTATTATCCCACTTTCTCATTCACTTCCTACACAGTAGGGCCGATTTACAGTCCAATTAACCTACAAGCCTGCATGTCTGATATGTGGGAGGAAACCAGAGCACCCAAGGAAACCCATATAGTCGCAGTGCGAACATGCAAAGTCCACACAGACAGCATCCGAGGTCAGCATCCAACCCATGTCTCTGGTGCTGTGAGGAAGCGGCTCTACCAGTTCCGTCACTGCTGCCCCGCAGTATTGGTAAAGAAATGTTGGGAGGGATTCCAGGCAGCTAATGGCATTCCTAATAAAACTGTTGCATACAATAAATGGCAAGTACAGAAGACTCACTGGCCATAAGGTCATGTCATAAGTGAGAGGAGTAGAATTAGGCCATTCGGCCCATCAAGTCTACTCCGCCATTTAATCATGGCTGGTCTTTCTCTCCCTCCTAACCCCATTCTCCTGCCTTCTCCCCATAACCTCTGACACCTGCACTAATCAAGAATTATCTATCTCTGCCTTAAAAATATCCACCGACCTGGCCTCCACAGCCTTCTGTGGCAAAGAATTCCACAGATTCACCAGCCTCTGACTAAAGAAAAACCTTCCACGTTCCTGTCACAGCATCCTAGATTATTGTCTGAAATATTTTCCTTTTCCTTCAGTGGTTTAAATTCCCCAAAACAAATTAGGCCAATCAATCAACTAATCCATCGAGGGTAAGAGGTTGGCACACTGTCTCTCAAATTGGAGGAAGGATTGGTATTGTTCATTGCACCGATGCCCACGAGGATGTTTATAATCCCTTTGTGAAGAATTGCAAAACTGAAAAACTTTTACCCACATCCTTCAAGAATGGAATCCTACCATCTGCACTGCACGGGACTCCATTTCACATTTTGTGGTGATTTTTAATGTGTCCACAGGACTGTTTAGGTTGGTCATGAATGCTGGCTTGCCTGGCAACCTATATGAGCATGAAAAATAATTTTTCATTCGCACTTCATCAGAGAAACTTGTTCTTGATTGTAAGCATATTCGCTCAGCAGAGTTTAAAAAATGGGGGAGCTATAGATTACAACCCAATCAACTGAACACGATGAAAGTTTAGCCATTACAGTGGTCATCGAACTAATTTGGAAGAGGCCGTTTTGAATGTGTGGGCTGGAACTCCTGAAACCAGTTTGGAAAAGGAGAACATATTTACAGTCAACTCCCACTTCCTGGGGCGGGGAGCTGCGTTTCAGGAAAATGCGGTCTGCATCATAATTTTCTGTAATGTGGAGCTGTGTTTTCTGTGAATCTATCAAGAAACAAGAATTTTAAATACATTTGTTTATTTTTTCCACAAATTCCATAAATGAATTTTATTTCATATCTCAAATACTTGGGTAGTAATTTATTAATTCTGCCTCGCTGAACAGGCTTACATGCCAATAGTACAAACATTGAATTCTCCAATTTTTAGGTAACCTCTAACATATTTCTCCCCACCCCTTCCCTGTGCTCCACCTGGGCTGTCACCGATTTCTCCTCTCCCATCCTTCTACATTGCTTCCTCTGGCTTTATAATTTGCAACTTTTCCATCAGTCGGTCTCACACCTTCTGGTTTTATCTGTGGCCTATGTCCAACCATCAACCCCCCCCCCCACCCCCACCTCGCCTATGTCTGCTTTGCCTTGCTTCTCCTTTCTCGCAAGCTTTGATTGACCAAAAATCAATCTGAAGAAGGGTTGCAACCTGAAACATCACCCATTCCTTCTCTCCAGCTTTGTGTCTATCTGCAGTTTCTTGTTTTATTACCCAAATGGCTGTAACGCAGGGTGACCTGTACTTATTTTGTTTAATTGGTTAGAAACTTTGTTACCTTCAGTGCTGTGGAGCAGTAATAATACCTTTAGGAAAGGGGAAGAAAAATCCCACAGAGACTGACATTTCTCAACAAGTTTTTCCTGATCCCAAGAATAATTAGCGAATGAGTGTAATGTATCTTGACTGGTGAGTTTATCTTGTGTGAGCAGGCAGCTCCAAACTTGTACTTTTGCTGCTGTTGATTTCAATGTCTGAAGGGATTTGCCAGTTTGAAGCTTGCTGTTATAATTGCAAGGTTACAGTGACAGAAATTGCCTCATTATGACTGTAGCTAATTTATTTAATGAAAGGTTCTTCATAATACACCCTGACTGATTACACATGCGCTAGTTCATAATAGATGATGCTTTTAAGAACGACTTAAGCATTTTGAAGGGACGATTACTTGAACTGAGTGGTGTGCACAAAACACTTCATTTGAAAACCGATCTCAATGAATTTCAAATGCAAGAAATTGAAATGAAAATTGTAGTGAAACATTTAGCCAAAAAATGCACATCTTATTTGTCGTATTTTTAATACTATGCTGAGTTGCTTAGTAGATTTGCCCAAGTTTGTGTACATTGTGTGGCTGAGGTTATTAATGAAGAAGTATTGTGTAACTGGAGCCTATCATTTAAATTAGAAATGTCAAGCTTTTTTAAAACTAGGCAGGGTAAAAAACGGGAGATGGAGAAGATGCCCGTTGTACAGCACGGTCTTTCTTTGATGTCCAAGGAATGGACCACATCATTTTGGACAAGCCGTGTTGATTATGATCCCACTGTTCTACTAAATCACCAGAAATTGCATCTTATGCATTAGGTCATAAACACTAGTCAACAAAGGGTACACTGTTGTGCTACTTGATGTCATCAATGTGCAAGATTAAATCTGCAATGTCTTCAATACACAAGAAAAAATAACTCTTCAAGGGCATACACAATGAGGGTATGGAAGATGTGGAAATATTAGTGAAACTCAACTTTTTGGTTTTGGAAAGGAACAAGGGACTTTTTTTTATACAGTGCATAGAACTGTATCATAGTGTCAGTGTCATAGTTAATTCCGACATGTTCCTTGAAATGTGGTTGTTTTGAAGTTATGCATAGAACATAGAAGGGCACAGCAACTGGCCCTTCGGCCCACAACTTCTGTGCCAATCATAATGCCAAAATAAACTGATTTCTTCTGCCTGCACATGAACCACATCCCTTCATTCCCTGCAGATCCATGTGCCTTTCTAAAAGTCTCGTAAACAGTACTATCCTCCGCCACATCCGGCAGCACACTCCAGGAACCCACCATCCTCCGTGTAACCAAAAAGATTTGCCTTGCATATCTCCTGTACTCAGCCCCTCCCTCCTTAGGACTACGCCCTCTAGTCTTTAGACATTGCCATCCTGGGAAAAAAAGCTCTGGCTGTTTACCATATGTATGCCCCTCATTTTACATGCTTCTATCAGGGCTCCCCTCAACCTTTGATTCTCCCGATAAAACAATCCAAGTTTGTCCAACGCTCCTTGTAGCAAATACCCCCTAATCCAGGCATCATTCTAGTAATCTTCAACACCCTCTCCAAAGCCTGCACATCGTTCCAGCAATGGGGTGACCAGAGCTCCAAATAATACACCAAATGTGGCCCAATCAATTTGGGAAGTCAGACCAGGGCAGAACTTCATAGTGAATGGTAGTGAATGGACTTGGGGGGGGGGGGGGGTTACAGAGCAGAGGGATGTAGGAGTACATGTACTTAGTTCCCTGAAAGTGGGATCATAGATAGATAGTGTGGTGATGAAGGCTTTGGCACACAGGCCTTCAGCAGAGAATGTTGCATGTAAGTTTAGACATTATGTTACAGGTGTACAAGGTGTTGGTGAGACTGCACATGGAGTATTGTGTTCAGTTTTGGTCACCCTGTTATAATAAAAATGCCATGAAGCTGGAAAGAGTACACAGACGATTTACAAGAAGGTTGTTGGGACTCAAGGGCCTGGTCTATAGGGAGAGTTTTGGCATGCTAAAACTTTATTCCTTGGAGTGTAGGAGGCAGAGAGGTGATTTTATATAATGGTGAATGCAGTCTTTAGATAGAAGGTGAGAAAGATTTAGTAAGAACCTGTCGGGCAATTATTTCACACAAAAAGTGGTCGATATATGGAATGAGCTGCCAGAGGAAGTAGTTGTGTTGAGTACAGTAACAACATTTTAAAATTGTTTAGTAGGTACAAGGATAGGAAAGGTTTAGAAGGAATTAGCCAACATAGGTAAAAAGAACTAGATTAGATGGTATCTCGGTTGGCATGGATGAGTTGTGCCGTTTCCGTGCTGTGTGACTATCACCTCGTCAAAACTCCCTGACTAGCTGTGCTTCAGATAAAGTGGTTCTCAATTTGTTCTGCTTGAAAATGCAGTGGAATCTGACCCAGTGTCACTCCAATTTTGCAGCACTCGAGGCAAAGTACTCCCAAGGGAATTAATTTGCTATTTACTGTGTGCCTTTCTTTTAAGGTCACTTTTCCCCACAGGGCTGGGAATGGTTTTATAATGCGAAGCCAGAGAGCTGGGCTGCCTGCGAAAGCCCACCCGCACTCAATGAGAGTTATGGCAAGGCCAGTTGCAATAATTGTCTGTTTATCAGGTGGCAAAATGCATCCGGGACTGTTCTCAGACATGCCTTCAGATCCCTTTGAAAGCAACCCCGAGACCACTTCGGAGCACTTTTACTGAAGGGACTGCAAGGGAAGACATTGGGCATTTGTATAGCATCTTTTGGTTATCTTTTCCAATGCACCAAGAATGATTTTGAAGTGCAGTGGTAATCATGGAAGCACACTGGCACAGCTCGGAGAACCACTGCCCGAGAATGCCGGGGATCTGGGATCAGTCATGACTTTAGATGGTCACTGTGTGGAGCTTGCTTCTCCTCCCTGTGATTGCATGGGTTTCCTCCTGGTTCTCTTGATTCCTCCCATTTCCTGATGAAGTGGGTTGATAGGTTAATTGGCCACTGTAAATCGCTCCTCGGGTTTGTGTGTGCAGCCATATGCTGTTGTTCTTTATAAATGGAAATAATTAATCTTTCTGCTTCACTGCTATCAAGTGACTTATTTCCAGATATAATTTTTCCCTGACATTAAGTTGAGCTGTCTTCTCCCTGCGAGTGATGGTGGGGTTTCTGTCTGCCTTGAATTTAAATAGTTGTTCTATCAGCAGGTGATGGAATTTACTCCTGCCTTGGGGGTGAGTAAACTAACTCAATCTGCAGCAAGTGAACCAGTATTAATTTTTCTTAAGTAATGAGATCAGTGTTAATTGAGCCTCATTATTCTGCGTGATTACTGTGCAAGGGAAAATGTGCAAATCATAATAACATAAATGGGAGCAGGAGTAGGCCATTCGCCCCAGTGAGCCTGCCCTGCTGCTCCATGATCATCGGTTAAACACCATTTTGATGCCCTACTTCCCATATCCCTTGATTCCTTTAATATCCCGAAGTACTTTGCTTTGAAGCAATCAATGGAGGACATCCTCTGAAGCTTGTCTTAGTCATACAGCACGGGTGACCTCGGCCCAACTCGTCCACAGCGACCAAGATGCCCCATCTACCTTTGCAACCCGTTGTCTGTGTTTGGCCTACATTGGTCTCAGAACCTTTCCTATCAATGTGCCTGCAATTTGACTTTTGAGGTACAGGCCCTTCGGCCTACTGAGTCTGCTCCGACCATCAATCACCCCGTGCACACTAGGAACAATTTACAATTTTACTGAAGCCAATTCACCTGCAAACCTGTACGTCTTTGAAGTGAGGGAGGTAACCGGAACACCCGGAGAAAACATACGCGGTCACAGGGAGAACATACAAACACTGTACAGACAGCACCCGTAGTCTGGATCGAACCTGGGTCTCTGGCGCAGTAAGGCAGCAACTCTACAACTGTGCTACTGTGCTGCCCCATCTTGCAGAGAATTCCAAAGATTCACCATCTTCCACGTGAGGATATTCTTCATGCCTGCTTATCTTGAAGCTGAGACCTCTAGATCTGGATTCATTAGCCAGGGAAACATCATTTTGTGCCCTCTAAGCATTTAAAATGCCTCATTGAATTTGTTCATTCTCCAAACAAATTTAAGCTAAGCCTAGCACACTGGACTTTTCCGATTTGTGGCAGAAGTGACCACAGGAACCTGTCTCGCTGATCTCAGCAATCCATTTTTCCAGGAGGTGAAGAAGCAGGAAACATTAAGCCACCCACCTTAACAGCTGCCAGTTCCTAGGATTAAAAAGACAGCAATCAAAATTCACACATGTCAGTCTTGTGCATCTAAGGAGCACTGCAGTCATCGTCCATTTGCACCTGGGTCTTTCCTTTGTGTGCAGAATGAACATGGGCATGGCTGTAGGCTGTGCCTCTTGTCACACGATATTGAACTGGAAGTTTGAGTAATAGAATGGCAAAAATCTACAGATGTTGGAAATCTGAAATAAATATGAAGTACTGGCAATACTCAGCAGATCAGGCAGCATATTTTGAGAGAGAAATGAGTGTGTTTCGGGTCAACGACA
This sequence comes from Rhinoraja longicauda, assembly GCF_053455715.1. Lineage (NCBI taxonomy): Eukaryota > Metazoa > Chordata > Chondrichthyes > Rajiformes > Arhynchobatidae > Rhinoraja > Rhinoraja longicauda. The sequence goes on from NC_135969.1 coordinate 13,619,171, forward strand.
TTTCATTGGAAGAGAAAAGACTGGGTGCGACAAACAATCTGCTGGAGGAACTCTGAGAGGTCGAGCAGCATCTGTGGGGGAAGAATGATCAGTGTTTCAAGTTAAAACCTGCATCAGGACTTGGTGTAAAGAGGGGAGTGGCGACCAGTATAAAGAGGAGTGGCAGTGAGGAAACAAGAGGAGATTGGTGGACAGAGAAGTTGCTGAGAATGAAGGGCAGGTCAAGCCAGGGAAGGGAAGGGATGGAGTTGGGAGATGGAGGTAGGTGGTTAATAGGTGGAAGTAGGCAAAATGGAAGATTAGCCAGGTTGGGGAGGGCAAGATGAAGATGGGAATGTGTATTGGGGGGTGATAAGCAGGAACAAAGATTCAGTGTGGGAATGTGAAGAGTAAGAAAATTATGGGAGAGAGGCAAGTAGCAGATGGTACCAGAACCAGCTGGAGGAGGGGAAGTACTATGTGTGTAGGTCACATTGGGAATACCAAATGCAGTTGATGAGGTTGGAGAAGGTGCACGTGAATCTTTGGCCCACTTGGAAGGCCTGGTTAGGTCCCTGGATGGTGGTGAGGGAGATTTAGGATCGTGTTGTGCCTCTTGTGGTTGGGCCAGGAGTCGGTGAGGGGGAGGTGAGGAAGATGAGCAGACCAGGTGGGTCTGAACGAGTGATACCTGCAGAAGGCAGAGAAGGGTTGTGAGGATATAAAGTGGCTGGTGGTGGGATCTTGTTGCATCTGGTGACAAAGAATAATGTGCTGGATGTGAAGTCTAGTCGCGTGAAAGGTCTTGGGGAACTGGATCACTGCTTTGTCTGGAGAGAGTTGAGGTGTGAGCAGCTGGCGGAAGATGCCCGAGAAATAGAGGAGATGCAAGAGACAGCTGAATGAACGGCAAATGCCACATTTCCTGCAAAAGGACATTTTGGATATCCTGCTTGGGAACCACAGATGCAGTGGAGAACTAGATACTGGGAGAAAGGGATAGCAGAAACTCAGTGGGTCAGGCCGCATCTATCAAGGAAATTGGTAAATGACCTTTTGTGTCTGGATCTATCTTCATGAGGAACTTGCTATATTTTCCATGGTGTGTCAGGGGCTGATGGTTCAGTTTTCAATTCACTGCTGGGTTGTTGTTAAAGCAGATTTAGTTTTATCTTTCAAAGGGAAACAGGATAACTATCTGAATTGAAAAAGATTGTATGGGAGTGATACTAACTGATTTAGTAACTAATAAGGACATGATGGCCCTGTGGTCTCCTTATGTCCAGTAACCATTCTGTGATTATCAGTATCGCTTTATAGTTTTCTGTTTGTCTACTGAGGAAGTTACTTTCTACTTGCACCCTCTGTGAACATTTCCAGAACAGTGAATGTACTTAGAATTGAACTCTGTGAGCCAGCACCTTCAGTCTCCAATCACTCTGCCATTAACTCTTAATATGATTTCTCCCGACAAATTCTCCAATTTGCTGTTCTCCTTCAGTTCGTCCCAGTAATTTGACGTTGTAAATGTCAAAATGGCACTTTGTTAATGGTTTTCTTACGTGCACAAAGTATCCTGTACACTTTTCAGATTTTGTTCCCATTATTCCTTCAAAGAATTAGGTTGGCCAAGAATCATTGCTTCTTTTAAATTCCTTGCTGGATATTTTCTCTCGTCATCATGAGCTGACTATCCTGTGAATTACTAATTACTTTTATAGTATGATGTTTCATTTGTATCCTTTACGCAGCTGGTTGTTGTATTTATCTTTGCATGATTTGTCTGTTCGTATTTTTATTTCTTCCAAACCAGTTTGTCAGGTTTCTCTCGTTTATTTCTTCAAGTAGAAAGGGTTTAGAGGGCTCTGGACCAAATGCAGGCAAATGGGACATGGCCAATATGCCAACTTTGTTGGCACGGTTAAGGAATGGCGGAGCACCTGTTTAGGTGCTGTATAACTGACTTTTTGTGCATTTAATGCTGGAGAAACTGTGACCCTTATTGGGTGACTTTTGTCACTTTTTGTAGATCAATCCCTAATGCGGATTTGATCCATGCCTGGTTTTCATATTGCTGACCTGATCTGTAATCCATGCCTAGTTTTCGTTATGTTATCTGTAATATGCTGCTGATTAAATTCCTCACTTTGTAACACGATGCGAACCTTGCAGAGGCTTATCACTTGCTCTGCATGAATTTGTAATAAGAAGTTAAACAATTGTTATAAGAAGTTAAACGATTTGTGGTCATCTATACTTCTTACACTTTTGGCCTCTGGCTGGATGTTGATGTGGTTGACAAACAGCGGCATTGATTGAACAGGTCAAACTTTCAGCCAGAAAGATCCATTGGTAACCTCCTCATTCTGTCCAGTAATCGGGAGGCATCTTCTTGTGATGGCCATGATGTTCTTCAATTAAGGCTCAATTTGGAGGCTGAAATGGTATCTGTTCATACCACGGGACAGTGACATCGTGTGGAGGCAATGAAAGGACTTCAGGGCTTGGCTGAATATGTACAAGGCCAAAGGATGCATTTTTATGCCAGTTCTGGGATGCATCGCCAAACACCTTGCGAAAAGATGCATAAAAGCATGTCAGGACTTGAAGGAAAGATGGAATGCATCCTATGTTGCCAATGAAGCAAAGTTAGGAATTCTAGCTGCATACTCCCACTTCACAATAGGTTACTGATAATTTGACCAGATTCATAAAAGGAAGAGGTACTGACCAAAAAAAAGGATTTAGCAAGCACAGATTTGTTAGAAGCAAACTGTGTTTGTTAAACTTGTTTTTTTGCGAGATATTGATAATGTACTATAAAACGTGGTTTCTGTATTTAAAATACTTTGAATGGACTTCGTAATAAATGTGCTTTAAACATGAAAGCAAATGGAATGGAAAATGGCAGCAGAGATGCAAAATTGGGACAAAGGAGAGAGTTATGATGAATTCACAAAATGCTGGAGTAACTCAGCAGGTCAGGCAGCATCTCGGGAGAGAAGGAATGGGTGACGTTTCGGGTCGAGACCCTTCTTCAGACTGATGTCGGGGGTGGGACAAAGGAAGGATGTAGGTGGAGACAGGAAGATAGAGGGAGATCTGGGAAGGAGGAGGGGAAGGGAGGGACAGAGGAGCTATCTGAAGTTGGAGAAGTCGACGTTCATACCACCGGGCCGCAAACTGCCCAGGCGAAATATGAGGTGCTGCTCCTCCAATTTCCGGCGGGCCTCACTATGGCACTGGAGGAGGCCCATGACAGAGAGGTCAGACTGGGAATGGGAGGGGGAGTTAAAGTGCTGGGCCACCGGGAGATCAGTTGCGTGTTATGATGAATGTTTGTTTCCCTTGGATAAGGTGCTCAATGCAATCCCCAAAGATAGTTTTGGGATACTGCTCTTTGTGTACAATATTAAAAATTCTGCAAGTGCAGACCAGATAGAAGTAGATAACTGGATACGATGACGGTATGACCAATGGAATGGAGATTGAAGTAACCAATATTTAATGTGTCGATGTGTAGTTATATTTAGATGGGAATAATGGAGCAGTGTAAGCTGCAACCACCTACCCTTTATTAAATGGCATTACCTTCAAATCCCCTACCCTCAATATTCTGCGGCTCACCATTGATCAGAAATTCAACTGTACTAGCCATATAAATGCATGCCCACGAGAGACAGGTAGAGGCTGTATATCATACAGTATGTAACTCTTGCCTCCTGACATTCCTAAAGCCTATCTACCATGGGTGGCAGTGGTGCAACGGTAGAGTTGCTGCCTTAGAGCGCTAGGGAACCGTGTTCGATCCTGATTACAGGTGCTGTCTGTGCGGAGTTTGACAATTCCCCTTGAGTCTGAGTGGGCTTTCCCTTGGTGCTCCAGTTTCCTCCCACACACCAAAGAAGTACAGGTTTGTAGGTTGATTGGTTTGGATACATTTGTAAGTTGTCCGCAGTGTGCAGGATCGTGCTAGTGCACGGGTTGATAACTGGTCGGCGCGGACTTGGTGGGTCAGAGGGCCTGTATCTCTAATGTCTAAAGTATATCTACAAGGCACCAGTCAGGAACAAGATGGAATACTCTCCACTTGTCAAGATGAGTGCAGCTCCAGCAACTATTGAAGCTTGACATCATCTTGTACAAAGCGGCTCACTTCAATGGCATCCTCTCAGTCATCCCAAACATTCAGTTCCTCCCATTGTGTGCAGTGGCACAACGTTGCATTGAAGAGAGAACTAGGTAGAGCTCTTAAGGATAGCGGAGTCAGGGGGTATGGGGAGAAGGCAGGAACGGGGTACTGATTGAGAATGATCAGCCATGATCACATTGAATGGTGGTGCTGGCTCGAAGGGCCGAATGGCCTACTCCTGCACCTATTGTCTATTGCCTATTAACTGCAATTATCCAGTTAAGCTACTCCAACGCACACCATTCTGATGGAAAATGTATGGCTGGCCGAAAGCTGTGCCTCACAAGAACTGTAGGAGTAACTTCAGCAGCACCAGTAGTAGTTCTGGGTCTCTCATCACCACCACTGCATGAGGAACATGTAAACATGGCCCTTGCCTGTGGCAAAAAATCAGTCTTAAAGAAACATGGATCCACATATCAGATTAGACACAATGTTTATTATGTTTTTTCAATGTAATTTGAATGTTTTGCATTTACAATTAGCTGCCTATTTCTGTATGAATATAAACAAGATGCATCTCTTTAAAAATTGTTGGACTGAATGATTAAATACTTCATCATACGCAGTTCCAAAACTTGTTAAAATGCTCCAAATAGTTTCTGGCCAATTTTGATGAAGAAAGCGTATTTCATCTAAACGACAGGATGAGAAATAGGCAACAAAGTCAGTGATTTGGTTAATAGTTGGCTAGTGCAGATTTGTTTTATTTCTCTCTTCCCATTCTGGGCGTTTCTATGGTGATGAAGCTACAGCTCCGTCTGAGGCAAGAGGAACTGCACGTAGCCCAGTCTCCACGATGAGGTCAGTCGTGCACTGCGAGGGAGGCCTGTTAATCTTAATGAACCCAGAGTCCCAGTTAGTGCTATTCTCGTGAGAGACATCAGTACACCTCGTGCCTGTCAGGCAATCCTGAATGTGATATATATTTTATACAATGAGCAATGAAAACAGTGAGATCGCCTTCACCTACAATCGTCGGTCCTCGATTTACTTGGCATCTTCCAAATTTGTAAAAAGCACTTTCTTCAGCACATATAGCTGTTGTGAAGCTGGGTGTGGAAGCAGAATGAAAGCAGTAGGAACCGGACAGCCTTTGTACTGGCACAGTGCCCCAACAGTTTGCAGTAAATGTACGCTATCCGGAACTCCCCAATCAGTGAAATCTGTCCCGCGAGATTCCTTTTTCAGTCAGTGAACCGTGATGGGGCTCCGGCAGCAGTCAGCTCTGTGCTGAGACCTATTATATTTTTTGCGGGGGAGGGAGGGGCGAGACTAGGAGGTGGTGTCTCAGAGCTGACTGGGTGTCCTGTGCGAAAGTGAGTGTGATTATTTGTTTAAGAAATTGTTGACTCGTCAGGGAGCCTGTGGCTTAGGGGCTGGGGTCCACTCCACCATGGTGTGCACCTTGAAGAGGAGTGGGAAGAGATCTTCCACAACCCAACTGCAGTCTGGCTTCATGGTCTAATTACTCACCTTGAAAGGGCTTGAATTTTGCTACTGTTTAGCAGGAATCTGCTCTGATTTCCCTGTTTACTGAGCAGTTTCAAAACCCTGGATAGACATCAAATGCTGGAGTAACTCGACGGGTTAGGCAGCATCTCTGGAGAAAAAGAATAGTCCAAAGAAGGGTCCCAACCCTGAAAAGTTACCTATCCATTTTCTCCAGAGATGCTGCCTGACCTGCTGAGTTACTCCAGCATTTTCTCCTTTTTTTGGTATAAAGAAGCATCTGCAGTTCATTTTTATTAGTTTCAAAGCCCTGCCAGCTTTGCAGCACACAATGTCACTGCAGATTACTGCATTGGTGTGTCAACCAACAGTACAACACTGATTAGATTCTAGTATATGCTTGCTATTCTCTTGAGGTGAATAGCCACTGTACTAAGTGGGGCCAACTCTTTGCAATTTAATGCTGGATGCTAAACTTGCTCCTGGCAGCAAGTGAACTGGGAATAATTCTCATACTCCTGGAAATAGTGCTGGGGAGCTTATATTAAGAGTAATGACGAGGAAACGATTGTGAAGTTATGTACCATTGAAATATATAGGGAGAGGTGCTCCAGAATGTAAAACAAGTGACACAATTAAAGGATGCATGATGGAAGCACCTTGTATTTCTGTTTAACTGCACTTGGTCCTGATGCGAGATTTTTACACTACTATAGCACCTTTCACAGACCCCGGAGACCGGGGTTCGATTCTGACTACAGGTGCTGTCTGTACGGAGTTTGTACGTTCTCCCCGTGACCTGCGTGGATTTTCTCCGAGATCTTCGGTTTCCTCCCACACTCCAAAGACGTACAGGTTTGTAGGTTAATTGGCTTCGTAAATGTAAAAATTGTCCCTAGTGGGTGTAGGATAGTGTTAATGTGCAGGGATTGCTGGTCGGCACGGACCCGGTGGGCCAAAGGGCCTGTTTCCGTGCTGTATCTCTAAACTAAATATCTTAAAGCGTTTCACAGCCCATTTAGTATTGAAGTAAAGTCATTTTAATAATACAGGGATTATTGTAGCTGGCTTAAAAAATGACAAACTTCCTCAAAAAGGTGATTTTAAGCTGACCATTCTGGAGACGACTGGCAACTATTTTGTTCGGCATGGACATTGTGGGCCGAAGAGCTTTTTCCTCTGCTGTACTACTGCATACAGTACTTCAGTTGTGATCTAAATAGCTTCCCTGCTCTTGTATTCTAATTGTACACAATAATTTGGGTGTAGTGTCAATAACGGCCACGATCTTCATGAATACTTAGGTTAATTAGACAACTCTTGCTCAGTTGCTTGGTACATGTTTAGACCAAGACTACAATGATGTTGCGAGCTGACTAGTCCTTGCAAGTCTGCACTGGTCATTGAGCAGTTAAGTGCAGCTTCATAGCACCGTCGATGACACATTTCATCACTGTCCTTGAAATATGGGCTGAGTGGGTGGGAATTAGCTGGATTTGTTTTCCTTTTTAAGAATTGGATTTAACTCGGCTAATTTTGGCTGCAATAGCCCCAATTATATCTCAAATGTCGTTGTATACGGATGCATGCTCGCATATGCACTCGTACAGACACACATGCACATCTTTGCTCAAACTTTTTCTTACTGTCCTGGATGTCACAGTTAAGAGAATGGACACTCTTCCACTATGTGCTAATGCTGTTTCACACGCTTACTTCACCAACCCAATGGACAGCTATGTAAAGGGATATTTGAGAAGCAACACTTGTAGAAGGTAATAGAAAATTTAGATGACAGACTTTTCCTGAGACTCTCTGCCTTTGTCACTTCCTTGAGCAATGGGTTGAGGTCAAGATCCTTTCTGGCCTCCAATGTTGGAGAAACTGGCACTGGAATTGTCAGACGAGAGTGAGTGGGTTTTCTTACAGTCATGCGAAGAGAACAACTTGCACTGTGTTTTTTGTTTCCCTTATGAAGATTTGCTCTTCTTCCACCCACCAATTCTTCAGTGGTGTCATTTGGAGCTTCCATGTGACACATCATGTTGTTTAATGTCTTGTATTTGCATTAGCCTATTCTGAAACATAGGGTGTTTTTTTTATTATCTGCTGCCTTATGATCGCTGGATAATTAACTTAAACATGTGGCATTTCTCCTACAGCTATCTGAATGACCTTGAAAGGATAGCAAGATCTGATTACATCCCCACCCAGCAAGATGTATTGCGAACAAGAGTCAAAACTACAGGCATTGTCGAGACCCACTTTACTTTTAAGGACCTACATTTCAAGTAAGAATCACGTTATTACATTTACTGGCAATGCTCTTGTTTCTGATTAGATTAACAACAAAAGAACCCTGCACAAATCAATAAAATATATATTTAAAGATAAAAACATGGTCTCTTGCATGCCTGAAGCAAGATCTGAATGGTTATTAAGGAACGTGTCATTGGTTTTCGGAAAATGTAATTGTTCATTTGTCATTGCTTAACTTAAGTTATTGGCTCAACATTTTGCAAGGCTGTTTATGTTGGAAAATTTTGGTTTTAATGTTTATGCCTTCCTAAAGCTTCCTTGGTCCAGCACAATTTTGTGCCGAAAGGGGAGAAAAATAAACCACTGGTAGCTCTTTGCCAATGCTGCTTTTGACTTAAGCATTGATCCTTTGAGTACAGAAGATAAACGGTTAATCTCGTAGATTAAAGGATGGAAAAAAGTAGATGGTTGCAATCAGCTTATCCTAAAGACACAATGTGCATCAGGGAAGGACATTTATTGGCCTTATCTGCTCTGGCCACTGTCTGACACCAATTCCTTGCTAATCTGCTTGAAAATCAACTGCCACTGAATTGGCCTATATTGCTGCTATGTAGAAGATAGCTTCCACCTTGGGGTAAAAAGCTGGACCATAAAGGTTGTTTTTACCAGATATTATGAAAATAAAATGTTTCTTCTTTGCATGGTGATATTTTACAAATATTTTGATGTTTGAGAGGAGACTGGGTGGTAATTAATTGGATTGGATATGTCCTTTTTATAGAAATATGAAAAATCCCTGAGAAAAATTTGACAGGATCAACTTCTATGGTATCTCACTGCTTGCATATATTTATCTTTCCTATGATGTCTTTGCTTTCAGACTCACCTCTGTCCCTGAGGCATGTCAGTTGCCTCAATTATTTTATGTAATCCTGTAAAAGCTGAATACTGGTAGATTCATAAGAGGTATTTGCATATGACAGGGCAGATAGGCACTCCCTTCATTTGTTTAAATATCGAAATGTTGGAAGATTTATGTTTATCCCTTTTCCAAAGTAACATACTTTAAATTTGGTCTGGTAAACCTGTATCTCATCAGGTTGGTGATTATTGTTTTCCTGGACCAAATATCCAGAGAATAGGTACAGGCGGCACGGTGGCGCAACGGTAGAGTTGAAGCTTTACAGCGAATGCAGCGCTGGAGACTCAGGTTCGATCCTGACTACGGGTACTGTACTGTAAGGAGTTTGTACGTTCTCCCCGTGACCTGCGTGGGTTTTCTCCGAGATCTTCGGTTTCCTCCCACACTCCAAAGACGTACAGGTATGTAGGTTAATTTGACTGGGTAAATGTAAAAATTGTCCCGAGTGTGTGTAGGGTAGTGTTAATGTGCGGGGATCGCTGGGCGGCGCGGACTTGGTGGGCCGAAAAGGCCTGTTTCCGCGCTGTATCTGAAATATGAAAAAAAAAAAAAAAATAGGTACAAGTCCACCACCGATTTTCTGGCACCCTTGATTCCTGAGCCTTTCTGAATGATCCATTTTGCCAGACCAGCAGAGGTCACAACCTCCGAGAGGAGTACAACAGTACCAGAACTGGGCCGCTGATGGACCGAGATACTAGCCCGCAAAATCGGCTTTGGATGTCGGCTATGGGAACGAATCTGCCAGCTCTGGCCGGGCCGGAGGTCCTGAGCCGGCCGCAAACGACAGATTCTACCCAACGATCAGTGCAGAAGTTCTCTCAATAATAATGGTTTGATAATGTCAAATGTTTGAGTCGCGTTCAATTGTGGGAATGGCTTCACAAAAATGGCCCCTGATCTTAATTGAACCAGGGGAAAACAATATCACTGATTGCTCAAAGGGTATATTATCCAATGCCTCTGCAGAAAAGAGAGTCAATGTTTAGAAGAGGGAAGTTTTGTCAAAGTAATGTCCTTGCCCAGTGATTGGGGTAAAGTGTCCTTCCCAATACCTTGCAGTTAGTAAAGTCCTGCAAATAATGCAATACATTTATTACCCACAGGAAACTCATTGTATTTGCAGGAGTTATCTAAACTTGCATTGCTATTGTGGGTTGTCTTCAGTTTGCAGAATACTTAAGCACTCTAGAGTGGAATACAAAGGAAATTTGAGAACTGTTACCATGGCATTTTTAAATTCACCAGTGGAGCTTGATTGGCCCAAATCATTTATCAATTGTTTTGTCTTTTAAATCAAATCAATACAAGAGACATTTATTGCTTAAAGGAGGTTTAAATTAGTGACCAGTTTGTGTGTGTGTATATTTAGGTTATTTTCAAGTAAGCTATTATATATTTGAAGAAGGGTCTCGACCCGAAACGTCACCCATTCCTTCTCTCCCGAGATACTGCCTGACCCGCTGAGTTACTCCAGCATTTTGTGTCTACCTCCTATATATCTGACTAAATCGGGTACACTATCAGTGCATCACATTAATGCTGTTCTTTTTTTAAATATTGTATTTTCTTAAATCAGCACTATTTTGATTTTCAAAAATATTCGACTTAAATCGCAGGTTACGTGTAAATATTTCCTGTGGATTAATATATAGTAGCATTTTGTTTAAAGAACTGTGTTAGGAATTAGGACTGATGCATTAATAGTGCTGACTTCATTACCTCTCGTCCATTGTTGCAACTATAACCCACACCAACCCTCACAATTAGCCTTCTTGCATAAACACTTGGCGAGAAAATGCCAGTGGAGAGCAGAGGTTTACAACAATATGCAGAAGTGTGTAAGGCAGAGATTTGCAACAGATTCCTGGTACAGCAGAGTTGTCTGTGATGCATCTCTAGAATGCGTTGTCCCTTTTGTTGCACTGATCTGATTAGCACGTGCTTGGGAATGTATTCTGAGCAACAAGAGATACCAGTGCCACTGAAATTGCTAAATGTGACATTGCGTTCTAAAGGCTACAGTGCACTTGGACAGAAGATAAGGTACTGTTCCTCAACCTGATGTTGGTTTGGGGAATATATCCGTCTAGACACTGCAGCCTCAGGGGTCAATATTAAATTCACCAACTTCAGCAAACTCCCTTTTCCTGTATATCAGATCAAGCCAGTTCTGCTGCATGGTTATCTGCAAAATTAACTCAGTTTTTCCCCTGCTGCAGACAGTGCCTCATCTGCTGGCCATTTTCAGCATTCTCCTCTTTGCTACAGGTTTCTGACTGAGCCATGCACTTCACAGCTTTAGCCTGTCCCTTTGTCGGCTTTCTTTCTTTCTCTTGTTGGTGAGCCCACATCTGGATTACTGTGTGCAGGTCAGGGTTCCCAGCTACATGAAGGATGTCACTAAGTTGGAAAGGGCGCAGGAGAGATTCACCAGAACGTTACATGGGTTTGTGGGCTTAAGCTATTGGGAGAGGTTGCAACTGTGGGAGGTATAACGCTTGTCCCTTTACCTTCTCCCTTGCCACCATCCAGATATCTGAGTCATTCCAAGTGCGGTAACGGTTCACCTGCACTTCCAACATGATCTACTGTATTTGGTGCTCAAAATGTGGCCTTCTGCACATCAGTGAAACCACGTATAGACTAGGTGACCGTTCTGTGGAGCACTGTGCTCTGCAACTTCTGGTTTCATGTCCTTTTAACTCTTTACCACCCCCAACCAACCTGCATGTCTTCAGCCTTCTACATTTCTACAGAGGCTGAACTCAAATTGGAAAGAACAACATCTCTGATTCTGCTTGGATAGTTTACAACCCAATGTTCATTGAATTTTCCAATCAGGTAATGCACGGTGCTCTCCTCCCACAAAAGCCGTCCCCTAGCTTTCTTCTTTTATTCAATCTTTTCATCCCCTTCCGCACCTGGTTCCATCTGCTCATCATACCCTCGCCTACCACCTTAGTTTAGTTTATTGTCATATGTATCAAGGTAAAGTGAAAAGCTTTTTTTTGCGTGCGTCATTGGAAAGACTATACATGATTACAATTGAACCGTGCACAGTGTACAGGTATGTGATGAAGGGTGCAGTGCAGGATGTAGTCCAGCAAAGTAAACTTCTATCCCATCCCCTTCATTCTTCTACACATTGGCAATCTTTTATGTTCCCCCGCAGTCCTGATTTGGCTTCTTGACCCAAAATGTCAACTTACACCTTTTGACTCCACAGATGTTGCTAGACTAACTGAGTTCTTCCATTACCTTGTTTTCGGTCTGGATTCTGGCATCTGCTGCCTTTTCTGTCTTCTGTTTCCTAAGGGTTCTGGTGGAGAGAGCTTTCAGCTCCTCTTTTAATTTAGGAAAGTATTTCACACATCGGTGATTCCAAATAAGAATTGTGTGGTGTCTGGCCAAATAATGAATCTTCTTAGATTGTAGGCATCTCCGTCAAATTTTATTTACGGTTCCATTCTCAGCCTCAACGAGTGGTTTGCCAGGCTGTTCCAGAAGGTCGTTTAGTCGACCACATTACCCTGGAGTCTGGCGTGAGCCAGAGAGGAAAGGCAGCAGATTCCCTTCCTGAAAGCTCCTCGGTGAATTGAATGAGTTTTTGCAACAATTCAATAGTTTTCTGATCATCAATACTTATCAAAGCTTTTTATTCCAACTTATTTAATTTCTTTTCGATCCCCAGATGCTCTTGTAGGTTTTGAATTAATGTTACTAGATCCAGTGATGTAACCCCAGCCATCCTAACCCATTCATTAGTCTTGTGGATTTGCTCTGAATTCATTCCAGAGGTCAAAAGCCTCTTTTTCTTGGTAATTGAAACTTATTTAAGTGGGATTTACCTGGAGCACTGAGACTGCAAAATTTCCAGACTAGAAATGAAGGGACTTTTATTTCATGCTGAATTACGATGGTCTAGAATGCAAGCAAAGTCAAGTGATACAACAGCACAATCTGCAGAACCTCTGATGATTTTAGAATGTCCCATAGAATTTTATGGTACAGAAATGGTCTTTCAGCACACCAAGTCCATGCTGATCATTTTACCCATCTACACCAATCCCACCTGTCTGCAACTGGAGACTGTATCACCTATTTAAGTGTCTGTCTAAATGCTTCCTAAATGAGAAATTGTATTCACTTCATCTGGCAGCATATTCCTGATATCAATTCCTGATACTAAAAAATAACTTGCCCCTCAGATCTCCTTTAAAACTCACCTTAAACCTATGACCTATTTTTGATAACCCTGCCAAGGGATAAAGCTTTTAGCCATTTATCCTATCTATAGATAGACACAAAATGCTGAGGTAACTCAGCGGGTCAGGAAGCATCTCTGGAGAAAAGGAATAGGTGACATTTCAGTTCGAGACTCTTCTTCAGACTATTCCTTTCATTATCTCACGTACTTCTTTCAGGTTACCCCTTGGCCCCCTTTGCGCCAGGGAAAATGCAGCTTAAGCAATTTGTACACATAATTCCAATTGAGGCTACATCCCTGTGAATTAGATTTGTATGTTTAAAATGTCATTTCTTTAGGAAAAGAGTGGGTAGGATGCAAAATGATTTGGATAGCTCTTTCAAAGGTCTGGCACTGGCACAATGGCTGAATGATGTATGATTCCTCTGCTCATCTATTTTACTGCTTCAGCTGAGTAATTCAATGTGGATCTGACATTGTTGGTAAGTAGACTTCACCAAGCAGCTAGAGTGCCAAAATGGCCTGATCATGACAATGCGTGAACTACTTCCATGCTGTACAAGCTGTTTTCCTCATCTTGTTTGGATAATGTTATTATGTTTTCCCTCATTCCTCCTTGGCATATGTCCATAATGGAACTCTGCTTCATTTGTTTCTGCTCGTACGAGGGACACATGTAAGGGAACTTGACTCAATGTGGAACCAGCCCACTATCTGAACTAGCTGAACCTGCCGTCACACTGCGCACTGAGGTTAGGGCAAGTATTCAATGGTGGGTGAATTTAGCGGATGCACTCTGCTAAAGTCATCTTTGCCCATTACCGTTTCCTTTCCGAAGTGCAATAGTTTCTGAAAATATATTCTCAATTTTTGCATGGAAATTACACAGTAACATTTTGCAGTGTTTGCAATTGTGAATTGTTTGCATTTTGCAGTTCTAGGTAGTGAAATAAATGAAGTGAGCAATATGAAATGAACGATTACATGGCAGACTTGAAGTTCAACAAGTAATGCTGTGTATTAAGAAAGCTAGATTTGGAATAAAACAGAAAATGCTAGAAATACTGAGCAAGCCAGATAGCATCTGCAGCTAACTTGGAGACTCAAGGAGCTGCAGGTGCTGCAATTCAGCAAAACACAATGTTGGAGTAAATCAGTTGGTCAGGCAGCATCTGTGGAGGGAATGGATAGGCGACGTTTCGGTTCAGGACTCAAGAAGGGTCCTAACCTGAAACATCATAATCATAATAATCATAGTCATACTTTATTAGCCCAGTATAGAAACATAGAAACACAGAAAATAGGTGCAGGAGGAGGCCATTCAGCCCTTTAAGCCAGCACTGCCATTCAATATGATCATGGCTAATCATCTAAAATCAATACACTGTTCCTGCTTTCTCCCCATGATCCTTGATCCTGTTAGCCCGAAGAGCTATATCTGACTCTCCCTTGAATACAATACAATACAATACAATATATCTTTATTGTCATTGTACCCAGGGGTACAACGAGATTGGGAATGCGCCTCCCATACGATGCAATAATTTAGGTAATTTAGACAGCAGCGACCCAACGAAACGAACAGTTGTAACAGTTTTGGACAGGGTAAAGTGCAAGTTGATCTATGCGTTGTGGCCATCCGGCTCAGCAGGACCGGTTCATAGCAGCTATGGCCCTTGGGATGAAGCTGTTCCTGAGTCTGGAGGTGCGGGCATAGAAGGCCTTGTATCGTGTGAATTGGCCTCCACTACCTTCTGTGGCAGAGAATTCCACAGATTCACAACTTTCTGGGTGAAAACACACGAGGAATTTGATTTCCCATACAGTCATACCAATAAAAAGCAACGAAACACACAAAATACATTTTAACATAAACATCCACCACAGTGACTCCTCCACATTCCTCACTGTAATGGAAGGCGGAAAAAAGTTAAATCTCTTCCCTTCTTTGTTCTCCCGCCTCGAGCCTTCCGTTGATGGGATGATCTTGGTTTCCGTAGCCGGCGGTTGGGCCCTCCCGCATCGGGGGGGATGTCAGCTCCCTGTGCCGGGCGATCGGACCCCGGGTGGGGGCTGGTCGAATCTCGTGTGACTTTGGAGCTTCCCATCAGTCTCTACCCGAGACTGCGAGCTCCTCGATGTTGAAATCCGCAAGCCATGGTTGGAGCGTCGATAGCAGGCAAGGGATGGCAGGTTCCGACGGTAAGTGCATGGCCTCGTGGTGAGGCTCAAAGTCGGTCTCGAGCAAGGCCGCCAGCTCCATGATGTTAGGCCGCAGAGTGACCGGAGATACGATCCGGAAAACAATCGCATCTCCGGCAAGGTAAGAGATTGAAAAAAGTTTCCCCTGACCCTGTCCCCCACCCCCCACATAAAACAAAAAAGAGAACTTTAACACATACTTTTAAAACTAAAAATACCAAAAAAGACGAAAAGACAGACAGACAGACCGTTGGCGAGGCTGCCAAAGCATAGTCAATCAATTCCCTCCACAGATGCTGCCTGACCCACAGAGTTATTCAGAATTTAATATTTTGACAGATCTAATGTTTTAGTCTAAGAAAATAACTGCAGATGCTGGTACAAATCGAAGGTATTTATTTCACAAAATGCTGGAGTAACTCAGCAGGTCAGGCGGCATCTCAAGAAAGAAGGAATGGGTGACGTTTCAGGTCGAGACCCTTCTTCAGACATGTTTTAGTCTGATATTTTGTGGTTGGAGTTCTGAGAAAGACCCATCACCTTGCAATGTTAAATTCTACTTCTAACTCTTGGAGATGCTGCCAAGCACCCTGTCAATTTTCAGCATTGGTGTTTTAGATTTCCAGAAGCTTTCGTATTTTACTTTGAAAAGCTGAATTAGAATCCTGATCTGTTTGCACAACTCTCATCTAGCAACACGCTTTTCTTTGTTTTAACTTGGTACCATTATTTATTGTTGTATGCAAGCTTTCCAACAAACTCTGCTGTTTTCTTGGCAGGTTTATTTCCTCTAGCAGATCAAGCTTATTTAGAATGTTCATCCCCAGCCTGTTGGCATTAAGAATTGCCTTTAAATCTTCAGTAAAAGCTTGAACTTAAACCTCACCTGTCGCAGCAATTCACTGCGGTAACCTTGACTGCCGTCTGGCCTGACCAGTTACTGCTGTTTGCACTCTCTGGATATTTTGATGTAATCATTTACATGCATTGTTATTATACCAGAACGGTTGATAAGTGGGCATTGATGCATACCAGGTTGTGATGGACTTTGAAATGAAAATTAGCAAAGAATTGGGGGAATGTGGGAGGACCAGAG
Source organism: Rhinoraja longicauda (assembly GCF_053455715.1). Classification (NCBI taxonomy): domain Eukaryota; kingdom Metazoa; phylum Chordata; class Chondrichthyes; order Rajiformes; family Arhynchobatidae; genus Rhinoraja; species Rhinoraja longicauda. Next base: position 13,635,486 of record NC_135969.1, read on the forward strand.
GCCATAGCCTCAGAATTCAAGGATGTTCCTTTAAGAAGATGAGGAAGAACTTCTTTCGTCAGAAGGTGTTGAATCTGTGGAATTCTTTGTCACAGAAGGCTGCGGAGGCCAAGTTAATGGATATTTTTAAGGCAGAGATAGATAGATTCTCGGAGGGAGAGATAGATCAGCCATGATTGAATGGCCTAATTCTGCTCCCATCATTTATGACCTTATGTAGAACTGTTAGTACACACTAGAGGAATTAAAGGCAAATGGCAAACCTGATTTGGTTGGGGAATTTATTGGCCTGAAATGACTTGGTTCCTGGAGATTTAGAATTTAATTGTAGGTTACAGTGTGGTACTGAAGTCCCTGATGCTGGAATATAGTTCCCACAATAGGCAGCGTCAAACTTCATTCCCCATACGGAAAATGGCTGAAGGGCTACTGATTGATAATCTTAGCCTAAGGGAAATAAATGCATGAGGCGGAGATCATAAGACATAGGAGCAGAATTAGGCCATTCAACCCATTGAGTCTGCTCCGCCATTCGATCACGGCTGATCCATTTTTCCCTCTCAATTCCATTCACCCCGTAACCTTTGACGTCAGAGAACACTGACCGTGTAAAAAAAAAAATTGACTGTGGATCCATTGACTCTGCTCCCAGTTTTCCGTCCCCAACAGGAATGCCATTGTTTACCGTTAAAACTCAGTGTATCTGAATACTTCTTGCATATTGAAGACTGTGATTATCCCTGTTGAAGCAGAAAAGAAATTCAGAGTTCCTTACCTTGTGGAAAATTACCCTGTTCACTCCTGCACTCAAGGAAATGCTGGAGTGCAGTGTTTTTTTTTGTCATAGGTCCTGAACAGGGACAATGAAATTCCTACTTGCAGCAGCACAACAGATATGTAAACATTGTACTCGTAGTACTCTGTAAACACCCTTGCTGTTGTTTTAGTTTAGTTTATTGTCACGAGTGCCGAGGTACAGTGGAAAGCTTTTGTTGCGTGCTAGCCAGTCAGCGGGAAGACTATACATGATTACAAGCGAGCCATCCACAAAATGTCGTCACAGAAAGATGCCTCCACATAGCATCACCAGAGGAGACCCGACCCCAAATGTCACCTGTCCGTGTTCTTCAGAGAGGCTGAGTTACTCTCGCATGCCGTGTCTTTTATTCCCCAGAAGTCGTGATATGATTTCTCAGGACTCTGGTTTTTATTTCAGATTGCTGCATCCGCTCAAAACAAACGAGGACTAGGGCCTAGATTCCCTGGTTTAGGAAGGAAAGGGGAAATTGGGTGGAGTTTCCATTCCTTTTCCAGAGTCCAACTAGAAATTATGCTCAAACGTCAAAGGGCACAGCAACATTGACTGTGATGCTCCCACTGTAAAGTACACTGCCAATCCTCTCTAGGTAGGTTCACATGTGAAGGAAGAATAGCTAATGTCAATGAAACTTTGCAAAGACACCATCCGGTGAGGAAGCAAAGGTGCTGACGCTATAATAAAACCGATAGCTTCCTTGCTTCTTGTTCTGTCAAGGATTTCCTTTCCCTGGTCATATTGCCAGTGAACCCTATATGTTACATTCATGACTTTCCCCTCGTGGCAGTGACTGTGTTGAATCAAGCACGTCCGAGTCTGCTTGCTCGATATTCAGACTCTACTGCTTTTTCACAAGAAATTTCAATTAAGCCATGTGTGACTGTTATGGCAGCTTCCACTGTCAGTGTGATGTCTGCCAATAGAGATAAACAGCAATAATTGCCTTTTTTATCATGACCGTTAATAATTAACGGTCATATATACATCAATCCTGTTGTCATCATTTAAAGAAAAGTAGCTTTCTGATTACAACTAATTGAATTGTATTATGGTGTTGAATTTTAAATGGTTAATTTATTTAATTTCCATTAATCTGCTCTTTGCTGAACGAGTTCACTCCATAGGCTTGGGCAAATGTATAACCACTGCAAAATAAGCAATACACTTAGTAAATTTGAGTGATTGTCACAAGGTAAACATGCTGTGTTATCTGTTACCCCACACAGTAAGCCTCCATTTTACAACAGTAATTGTTAACCCTTCAGAATAAGGGTTAGTTCATAACAGTTCCAAAGCAGGTAATGAAAACTGTTTCATCTTAAACTTTAGACTTTAGGAATGCAGCGCGGAAACAGGCCCTTCAGCCCACCGAGTTGGCGTCGACCAGCGATCACCCTGTACGCTAACACTATCCTACACACTAGGGACAATTTTATCGAAGCCAATTAACTTACAAACCTGTATGTCTTTGGAGAATGGGAGGAAACTGGAGCACCCAGTGAAAACCCACACGGTCACAGGGAGAATCTACAAACTCCGTACGAACAGCACATATGGTCAGGATCGAGCCCGGGCCTCTGGTACTGCAAGTCAGCAATCCTACTGCTGTACCACTGAGCTGCCCCTAACTTTCCTAAGCTCCAGTCATCCCAAATTTCATCATCAGTCTTCTAACTTGCCATCATTTATGCAGTTCAGTGTTTTCATGTTGTTGTGAAGCAAACTTATTGGGATGTGTCAGGATGGCAGATTCACAATTTTGTGGTTTTACTCTGAAGTAAATGTGGTGGAGAATTCGTAGCCTAGAAAAAAGCTGTTGAGGCTGCAGCTCACTGCCAGTGTTGGGACTCCCAAGGAGCCATCTCATGTTCTACCTGCTTTCCATATACACTCATTCCTCGACATCACTTCACTGCATCAATGCCATGTATACATGATGTCTCCGCTCATAAATGCAACGTGATTTAACCACACTCCTTGGCAGTGAGCTCCAGATTCTCTCTAACCCACGGAAATTTTGCGTATAAATTGAAGAATGTAGAATGAAGATAAGATATCCAAAATGTCAAGGTTTTTTGAGCGATTTGGTTTAAAATGATCCTGAATTTATAATTTACAGTCTGGATTCAGTCCTAATGTTAGGTGGTTGGATAAATTGGCACTCTGTCTAATTTATTTACAATGCTGGTCTTGTGCTTCTGAACTGCATAGCGTCACCTTCTATTTAGTTCACTTCCAGGAATACTTGGGGCTTCAGAAGTTTCATTTTAGATATGGTATGGCACATGAGATTCTGTTGCTGTTGCACAACTTCAGTCACCTGGTTAATCTTGACCACTAGTACTGTATGTGTGGCGTTTTATGTATATGAACTTCATGTGACTGTGGATTTTCTCTCTCATCCAGTAATGAGCATGTGAGAAGGAATTAGCTACATGGAAATAAACAGAAGAACCAGTAGGAACTGGGTAGGCCAAATGGCCTCCCATTTTGTTTATAAAAAACAAAAAAATGAAATTCCGAATTTGTTGGTCTTACTGTGAATTTTAGTGAAGTGTTGAAAAATAAACAAGTGTGACTGAGCAAAGGAAATTTGAACTGGAGCCAGCACCTGTGACAATTGATGTTGCTACAGCACGGTGCCCCGTAGTCTTAAACTTGGACCAGAGGGAATATTTGTGTTATTACTAGTTCGTGAGTAGTGTGCCTTAATTGCAGGAGACTTCTCAACTCTGTAACAAGGTCACATTATTAAAATTGGGTCCTTGTAACATGACTGAAAACCTCTGCTTCGGCAGCACATGTCGGCTTAGATTTCAGTCAAAGCCAGAAAGGCGAGTAAATGACACTGGGGTCAGCATGGGGGCGAGAAATTAAGGGGGGGGCGGGGTGGAAAGAAACATAAGAGAAACAGCGGGATCAACTTCATGACTACTTTAAATCCGTTGGCTTCGGCTATTTATCTAACAATCTGTAGTTTTTAATGCAAAGGCTCAGTAGAATTGCGACATATTTACTTTTGGGAGCATGAAATAAGAATGCGTAGGTTTAATTTACACCTTTAAAGGTTTTCAGATAGGATATTAAATGATTCCACGGTACGTGTTGTAAACAAAGGCATCTGTTGAATTAGCACGGTCTTAACCGCTCCTTGTCACTTTGTTTTTCTGTTTGCTCCTGATTAAAGGCAGTTTTAGAGCGTGGAAATTGAACCCCAATCTGTTAACCAGATTTATGCTATCAGTGGGAGGTAGCAGTGTGGTGGGAAGAGATGCATTGGAGGTTTTGCTAAATTGTCCTCTGGTTGTATCCATCTGCAGTTTTAAATGATGAGGCTTGATGAAGAGCAGAAACTAAAAAGCATTAGTAAACAGATTAAAATTTAGCATCAAAGAACCATTTGGTTGCATGTGCCTCCTCTTCTTTAATCTGCCCGGGGAAGTGAACACAAGGCTCGTTCTCTTCCTGTGGAGTCCTACCTTCAGTGGCCTCCTGTCACCGTATCCTGGTGTATAGGATCAATTTCAGTGGCTTGATTGTTATTGCATATGTCAGCTGGTTGACCTCCATCATTCACCCCACCATGACGTTCTCGGAATTAGATGTGCAGGGAACTCTGGAAGGAAGGACCGGAAAAAGGACCGCAGACAATGCCCTAATGCATGGAGGGGCTTCAAATCGATCTTTGCTCCTGCTGCAATCAGTAAAATATGCCAGCTAATGAAGGCTGTTTTTTATGACGGGTGTGGGCACACGCATGTGTTTTGGGGAGGGAGGTAGGGGAGACGAGTAAGGAGAAAGAATATGCATTTTCTGATGACGGGAAGTCAGATAGGAAAAGGGTAGTTGGATTGAAAGGGTTTTAGAGGGATATGAGCCAATTGCAGGCAAATTCCAAAGACGTACAGGTTTGTAGGTTAATTGGCTGGGTAAATGTAAAAATTGTCCCTAGTGGGTGTAGGATAGTGTTAATGTACGGGGATCACTGGGCGGCACGGACTTGGAGGGCCGAAAAGGCCTGTTTCCGGCTGTATATATATGATATGATATGATATGAAATGGAACTAGCCCAGATTACTGAATTAGGCGGCATGGGCAAGGTGGGCCAAAGGGTCTGTTTTTGTGGTATATAATTCTGCCTCATTGTTAATAATTCCACTCTAATCTGCATATATTCCTTGCTGAGATAGTGTGCAAAATGTGTAAGCCATTTAATTATTGCAGTGTTGTGTCGAATGAGCATAGACCTGTTGCAACATAGATGGAGCATAATGTTCCCTCTTTGGTTCTCCAGTGCAACTTTCTTAAAAAAAACTTATGCCTGAAGAAAATGATGAGAACCTCCAGTTCTGTTAATATATATTCATGTTAAAATATGCACAGTCTTTCATAAAACTCTTAATCGTTTTTGTGCGGGAATGTCAGATGTTCTCAACTGTGTGTTCAATTACAGACGAGCAAATGTCCTTTGAATCCTCCACCTAATGCAAAGGCCGTGGTTTCATCCTGATGAATAATATTGAGATGAAACCTATTTTGTCTCTTGTGAGTGTGTGTGTTTGTACGAGTGTGTGTGTCTGTGTCTGCTTCATATGGAGGTTGATTTGAACAGTTAATGTTCATTGGCCTCTTGCGTTGTCCTGGGAAACGGCAGTATAGTCTTTGCTATACATCCCTGATGCACATATCCCTGATGCACATATAGAGGACATAAGCCTGAATACTCTTAGTCATAGAGACATACAGCATGGAAACAGGCCCATCGGCCCAACTTGCCCAAACTGACCAACATATCCCACCTGCACTAGTCAGGCCCATATCCCTCTAAACCTATCCTATCCAGATACCTGTCTAAATGTTTCTTAAACATTACGATAGTACCTGCAACTAAGTTAGTTGATTAGCTCTCTTCAAACTCTGGATCAAAATGCTGCAATCAGTCAGTAGCTGTAAAAAGGAAAACACTAGGGAAAAGGTGAAAAGGAAACTGGAGAGGGAGCCTTGGCATGGTGATGGTGTGGAATGCAGGAGATATTAAATGACAAAAGAAATGGATGACATTCCAAGGAAATGGGGGTTGGTAAAGGGAGCAATGAGGAAATGATTGGTCTGGAGGATGTGTAAATGGAAACAATGCAATCACCACAACTTGAGTAGAGATGGCTGCTTTGTGCCAGGTTGGAAGGTGAAGTGCTATTCCAGTTTCAACCACAGTGTCGGAAACACATCAGAGAAGGAATTGGGATGAGAATTGAAGTGAATGGTAATGAAAAACTCATGGGTCACACTTGAAAACTGAACAGATGTGTTCCAGAAAGCAGTCACCGAGTGTTCATTTGATGAGCGCAAAGGAGACCACATTTGGAGCAACATATGCGTTGCAAATCGAAAGAATTACTTTCTAGAGAAAGATTGGGACCAAGGATTTTGTGAGCAAACTGCATCGATCACTTTTTCATCTGTCATCTTGCTGTGGATTTTCACCCTCCTTTCACCTTTTAATCTGTCTTTGACTTTTCCCCTCTTTGATCTTTATTCAATTTCCCAGGGCAAGGCTTGTAACCATCATCCACAATAGATCCACAGCTTCAACACTGCAACTGCTATTCATAAGTATTCCATCCTTCTAGTTTATGTCTACCACATCAGTTCTGAAGATGTAACCTTCCACATCAATGTTCTAATATTCCTTTATCTTCAACCATGAATGCATCTCCACCATTGACAACAGCTCCTCGACTTTGCCCAATCTATTTCCCACATTCGTGCTGTCATCCCTTCTCCCTCCCTTCCAAGACAGATTATTTCCTTCGTCATGTGTTGGAAGGAACTGCAGATGCTGGTTTACACTGAAGATAGACACAAAATGCTGGAGTAACTCAGCAGGTCAGGCAGCAACTCTGGAGAAAAGGAATAGGTGATGTTTTGGGTTGAGACCCTAGTTCAGACTGATCTCACAGACTGAAGAAGGTTCTGCTCACAATCTGAAGAAAGGTCTTGATGCAAAACGTCACCTATTCCTTTTCTCCAGAGATGCTGCCTGACCTGCTGAATTCTTCCAGCATTTTGTGTCTGTCTTTCCTTCATCAGTTTGTTAAAGGGTGTATGACCTGAAATGTTAATTTGTGTCTCTTTCCATACATACAACTTAACTGCTAAGTTCTTCCAGAATTTGTTTTGTTTGATTTCAGCATCTGCAGTTTTATTTATTTTCTATTAGGTCTCTCGCTTGCGCACAAGTGGATCATCATCATCCGCTATTTATCTCTGCGATGCCACAAAATAAAGCACACAAAAAAAAGCTAATTGCTCTATCCTTTGTATTGTTTAATCTTAAAGGGCCACCCTGATTCCCCTCCCCCTAGAATGAACACCCACTTGATTCCCTTCTCTTCCCATAGCATCTTCCCACACACGTAGGAAATACAAACCCTCCCTATATGCCATTTGGGGCCTTACCAAATGCAACCAATTAATGCCTTTCTGTTGAGTACATTCTGTTTGCCACCCTTGATTTGGTTCCCTCTTAGTTGGGTAAATCAAGCACAGACTGATTACATTACAGAGTGCATCATTCAGAAGATAAACCTTACATTGAGCTTATGACGAACAGTCAGTTTAATTCCCTGTGCAACTTACTCCAATTTCTCTGTCCTCAGGGTCCTAACTGTTCTAATTAACTTGTATGTCACATCTTCCAAATAGGCACATTGCAGCCTTCTGGACTCGAAGTTGAGATTAATAGTTTTGAATAATTCTGCATTTTTTATTTTACAGTTTGTCTGGTCTCAGATTTTCTTCTCTAGTTGCCCATATTTTCCTTGGCCTGTTATGTATTATCATTTAATCTCCACTTTTTAAAATATTATTGCTGTACTTCCCACATTCTATCTTTAGATTTGCTTAGAAATATTGCCTGTTGTGTGGAAAAGTAATTGACCTGAAATATTAACTCTTCTCTCTTCACACATACTGCCCTGATTTCCAAGCATTGCCAGCATTCTGTTTTCAGATGTCCAGTAGGTACAATGTTATAGGTTTGTGTAATCGCTAATTACGGGGCTGCCAGAAACCTACAAAAAAAAACATACATGCTGAGAATCAGAAAACCAGAATGCTGCCAATACTTGGGAATTAGGACGTGCAGGGAGAGAAGAGAGGAACTTTATTCCATTTCTGAGGGCAAGGCTTATAACCATTCTAAACTATACGCCCACAGCATGAGCATGGCTTATTGTACATTTATCAATCGTACAAGGTACCTAGGTACTATACTAGCTAACCAGACTATTGTAGTGGCCTGGACGTGGCCAGAAATAGGCTGGACGCCAGGCAGGTTTTGAAAGTTCTTTAATGCAGGTTGCGAGCATCCACTCACAATGAGTTCCACCAAAGGGATGAACACTCCCCAAAAAGCCCTGGGTAGAAACCCCATAGCCTGTGGGCAGTCCCTCGTCCCTGTCCGTCAAGTGCCGAGGGGACTGACCCTAGGAGTGGCCTAATATCCAGGGACCGCCACACTATCATGGTGCAAGCCAACGTATGCAGTGCAACTTTATGCAAAGTTCATAGTACCTTGTGCTGAGGTTGGGATGTGGTTGGAATGCAGGGTGGTTCTAAAGCTTCTAAAGATGGTTCTCTGGCTCCTGTACCACCTTCCTGATGGTAGAGGGAGATGGGACCATGGCTAGGGTGGTCAGGGTGTTTGATATTAGCTGCTTTCTTGAGATAGTGCTTCCTGTACTATCCTGTACCTATTGTCTATTGTATGTTCTTTCACAGTTGGAGAGGTGAATACCTGTGATGGACTGGGCAGTGTCCATCACTTTCAGCAGACTCCTTCATTCTTGGGCATTTGAATTACTGAGCAGGACCATGATGCAACGAGTCAGTAGGCTGTCCATCGGTAGAAGTTCAACAGAGTACTCAGCAACATGGCAAGTCTCCTCAAATCTCTGAGGAATAGAGATGCTGGTGAGCTTGCTTTGTGGATGCATCAATATGCTGGTCCCAGGACAGATCATCAGATGTGCACGCACAGGAACTGGAACCTGTTGCCTCCACATCGTCCCATCATTGAAGACTGGTTCATCGGCTCTCTTTCCTTTCCTAGTCAATAATCAGCTCCGTTGACTTGCTGATGTTGTAAACACGATTATTGTTCGAGCACCACATGAACAGAAGATTAATCTCCCTCCTGTACTCTGACTCATCATGTTGAAGCTTTTCAAAAGGTGCAGAGAAGGGCGATCAGAACGATAGAAAGAAAAATTACAAAAAGAGTGCTGGAGTGATTCAGTTGCTCAGGCAGCATGGAAAGGTGGCGTTTTGAATCGGGACCCATCACACTGATTGTAGTGGGGGGAAATAAAGTAGTAAGAGAGGTGGGAGTGCGACAAAGCCTGGCAAGTGATAGGTGAATGCAGATGAGGGGTGTTTGATTGGTTGGACAAAGTCCCGAGATGCAAAGACAAAGGGTAGTGAGAGAAGAGGCGTTGTCTTTTTCTATATATACCAGCATCTGCAGTTCCATGTGTCTGTATTTTACCAGAATGATGCATGGATTCTAAGGTATTATGTACAAGGGAATAGATTTAAAGTTAAAGGGGTGAAGTTTAAAGAAGATGCGCGGCATTATTTTTACACAAGGTGGTGCGTGCCTAGAATGCGCTGCTGGGAATGGTGGACGAGGAACTATGATAGTGGTGTTAGACTTTTGGATTGACATGTGGATATGGAGGGATAAGGATTATGTGCAGGTAGATAAGAGTTGGCCTTGGCAACATGTTCAGCACAGACATTGTGGGCCGAAAGGACCTGTTCCTGTGCTGTACTGTTTTATGTTCTTACAATGCTCTCTATACAAATCCAATTATAAATTGAGCCATTTGTGAAATTTGTTTTGTCTTCAGGAGAGGATGTTCCATGGCCCTTTAAATGCTCAGTGCTTTCTAAAATGCACCGTCATCTGAGACCATAAATTTAGTTTCATCTCTTGGCTTTCCTCTTTATTAGCTTGTTCATCCAGTATTCTCCCATGGATCTGCAAAGCTTTCAGAGGCATCCTGTGTCTTCAAAAGCAGAGAAGAAATGCAGGTTGCAATTATTTTAACAAATAACGATCAGTGAGATGGGGCCACTGACAAGTGTAGGTACTGAAAAATGCAACTCCTGTCTTATGTTTTCTGTCAAATGTAACAAAATCACACAATTTCTATGATGCACCCATTTGCTATCGTTGCTGGGGAGTCAAACTCGTGACACTTAATCTTCAATTATTGGCTTCAACCTTGTATTTTGTTACTGCTCCGTTTGCTGTTCACGACTGCATTGTAGGATCTGATTGCAGCTGGGTTTTCTATTCTTCAACTGCGATAAATAACTTCCCACGATCTTACTCAAGAATTGTTATCTTCCACCCTCTCCATACAACCTCAAACAAGTTAATGTGCTCCTGACGGCCCTAAGTTCTAAAAACATACTCGCTCTGCCCAGACGTTCATACGTATGATTGGAGAGCATTATGCAGATTTCAAAAGAATTGTTGGATAATTTTAGTCTTTCTCCACAATGCCGTGGCACGATATTGACCATTTGACACTTCACTGCGTTTTGTCAATAGAATTGATGTCAAGAATTGATGATCCTAAAATGCGATGACAGCTCATGTTGTGCTGTAGGAAGTCCAGCTTATCCTTTGAAAGGGCGTTGTGCACAATTGTTTCTCAAGATGATTTTGGTGGAGATGATCTGCTCGAGGCCAAGTAAAATCAATGAGTATGACCAGTTTGAGTACGTTAAATAAGAAAGGGCCTTTTATTCCTTCTTCAACCCAATCAAACTCAAAGTGCAACAGAAGTAATGATGCTCACAAAATGCAGCTTTAAGTACACATTGTTCCCGTGTACATGTCACACGGCACAGACAGTTTTCTTGATAACTACCAGACAGTTGTGGAGTCATAGAATGCAACGTTTTTGTGATAAGTTGCATGTAATTTAAATTTTAGAGCATTTAAAAATACTTTAAAAAGAAAAACAAGTTATGCTCCGTAAAATGCATGTGAACAAAAAGAGGCTTGTATTGTAAAGCTTGTAGTGGTCCAAGCAGCTGATTCAGTTAGTGATGGAAGGGAGGTGATATTATCTGGATTAATGTTCCATAGCTGGTACATAGACTGCGACAAAGGCACTACATGGGAATCTTTACACGTGTTTAGCATAGATGCGTAGGAAGGAACTGCAAATGCTGGTTTAAACCGAAGATAGACACAAAAAGCTGGAGTAACCCAGCAGGATAGGCAGCCTCTCTGGAGAGAAGGAATGGGTGACCTTTTGAGTCGAGACCCTTCTTCAGTCTGACCCAAAAGGTCAGCCATTCCTGAGTTACTCCAGCTTTTTGTGTCTATCTTTAGTACAGATGCTTTTGATTGACACCCTTTATGATAATGTACCCTGGACCATATTGGGGGCCGGCCTGAATCACTGGCTATTGTCGTGGTTGCTGCTTTTGACAGGTTCTTGTGGAAATAATTGACGGCTCATGCTACAATTTCCATGCAGCTTTCAAAGACTGCCTTGCTTATTTGATCAATAGACAGCTGAGTGCAGCAGTGCCTGTAATTTCATTCAGCTGATGTCACTGCAGACTTAGAAGCAGAAACTTCAAAGGTTTATGAACGTCAGCAGGTTGCAGATGTGAATAACTGATGACTTTCTGGCAGATGTTGCTCATTTGGAATGAACACAGATATCTTATGTTCATTTAAAATAGTATCAGTTCAATACAGTTCCAGAGCAAAGTGAATTAGATTTAGAAAAGGCAATATTGTGCAGAAATTAGGGTTATTAAATCAATTGAGGAACTGGAAGCTGTAATTTTAAATCACATGGGCTGCACTGGATTGGTTGTCTATCTTGCTTAAATATACGACCAGCTGATCACCAGAATTTTGTTTTCATAAGTTGCATGTTCTCTTTCTGTAAAATCATTTGGAGCTCCATTCTGAACTTATTTGTTGCTGCCTCCAGAATTGACCATTGCAGTCATAGAAACTTTGCCCTGGGAGTTCAAATCACCTGGAACATTACTTGAGCTAATCAGCCCCTTGCACTACTCCACAATTCAGTAAGGTCAAGGCTGATCCAATTTGGCCTCACGAGAAGCTTTCTTACTTCTTGCCATACCCCTCGACTGCCTCATAGTTGAAATCTTTGTCAGTTTCCACTGCAAAAATGTTCAGTGGCTCTGCTTCCATAGCTTTGTCAGGTAGAAAGTCCAAGCAGTTATAACCCTCAGAACAATTTAATTTTGTTTGGCATAAATGGGTGACCCTCACTCTGAAATATACCCCCTAGTTCTTATTAAGAGAAACATCCTCTCAACCTTTGTCCTGTCAATACTTTTGAAAATCTTGTATATTTCAATAAAATTACCTCTCAACTTTCAAGTAGTAATAAGTATAGTCTCAATTACCTTTTACACATAAACCTTTCAATCCAGGAATTAACACCATACATTCTCTCTGCTACCTTTCAATGAAAATATCTCCTTTTTCACACAATTGTACACAGTGCTCCCAAGTGCACTTTGCTTCAGAATCTCTAATTATCTTCTCCTTTTGTGATAAAACACAACATTCTATTAGCATTCCTAATTACATGCTGTACCTGCAGGCTAACCCTTTGTTTCATAAAACCAGGACTGCCAGATTATTTTGCAGTGCAAACATTGAGGTCTCACTCCATTTATATAATTAGTTTTGCTCTGTTTACTTTTCCTTACAAACTGGTTAACTCGTTCCCCCTTAGCAAGTTGTATCCCAACTTGCTAACCCACCAGTCTTTGTATCATCAAATTTAGTTGCATCTCATCCATCATTATATCGATTCCAAATAACAGAGTTCCTAGCACTGATACCTTTGTTTGTTACATCCTTATAAAAACTCCAGCATATTTGTCAAACACAGTTTCCTTTTTATGGAATCATGTTGATTATGATTGTTCTATTATTTTCTAAATGCCCTGCCCTGCTGTTACCTCTTCAATGATGGATTATAGCATTTTCGCATAACCGAAAGGTCAATATTTCTTTTACAAGGTGGAAGGTCTTGTTCTCTATCTAATGCAAATAAAAGGCACAATTTCTTTGACTAGTTTCAACACTCCGAAGAATGAATTACTAGCATTAAATACGGTGGTGTGTACCTTGTGGTATCAGTTTGTAACACACTTCCAGCATTTTGTGAATGAAGAAGGGTCTCGACCCGAAACGTCACCCATTCCTTCTCTCCCGAGATGCTGCCTGACCTGCTGAGTTACTCCAGCATTTTGTGAATAAATCGTAACACACTCCCAGTTGTTCTTCTGAGAGAAGGTGATGAGCAATATTAGCTGATTTGCTCCTCGATCCAAAGGATTCCCAACTCTTTGGCATGGACCTTTTAGCCCTTGGGATGGTGCAGCAGTAAAGTTGCTGCTTTACAACGTTAGAGACCCAGGTTCGATCCTGACCCAGGGTGTTGCTCCATGTACGTTCTCCTTGTGACCGTGTGGATTTCCTCTGGGTGCTCCGGTTTCCTCCCACATTCCAAAAACGTGCAGATTTGTAGGTTGATTGGTTTTTGTAAATTGTCCCTGGTCGGTGTGGAGGATAGTCCGAAAGGCCTGTTTCCACGCTGTATATCATGCAGAGCTATTTACTGAGTCAGTTCATCTCTCTCACCACTTTCTGCCATTCTTTCTGAAGTGGAGAAAGGAACAATTTGGGTTTCAAGTCTTTAAACACTTTGCAATGATGGTGGCTGCAAAGTTATATTCTGCATGAAGACCAACTTTGGGTTGCGGCGATGGAAACCAGAATGGTATTGGTAATTGATGCATTCTGCCTTGGTTCTTGCACTAAGCATTTAGTGACAGAGCAGAAGGTTGCTTAAAATTGAGTGACCTTTCAGAGATGACTTACTGTGTGAACTCACAAAGGGAGCACATTATCAGGACATATGGTGTTGAACTGAGAGTAATAAATAATCAAAGCCAAGCCTGGGATCTGCTCGATATCTTTGTCTTTATGACTCATTGGTTTTGCAGTCATCTTTGCTGCTGGAGATACCTTATCACATGCTACCACAGTATAACCACTACCTCTTGTGCTATAATCATTAGGTTTCCAAGTTAATTTTATTCATGCTCACCCAATTAAGATAGATTTCACAGAAAGATTTGCACCGCTTTTAAATAAGTAAATCAAGTGCATGCATTAGTATATCTCACAATTATCTGTTACCCATATGCGCCAGAACGATAAAATGTGAAAATATATATTCTTAGGAGATGATGTAGAAATAAATAAAAGAAAGAGCTGGTGTCATTATTTTGTTTTAAATTTTGTTTTTCAGGATGTTTGATGTTGGTGGGCAAAGGTCTGAGAGAAAGAAGTGGATCCATTGCTTTGAGGGTGTCACTGCTATCATTTTCTGTGTCGCTCTCAGTGCCTACGACTTGGTCCTTGCTGAGGATGAAGAGATGGTAAGCAGTTTGAGAGTTGCATCATTCTCTGTCCAATGAATAAATATTAAAGTTGTTAAATTCCAAAGGCTATTCCAATTCCAATATTTAACTGCATGGTATAGACAAATCACCAGTAACTGAGCATTTTATCTGGCCTGTTTTCAGTCAACCGTCGTTCATGCCAAACTAGCATTCACAGATAAATAGCTTTGTGAGCAGAAAAAAAAGTGAGATTTAGGTTTATTATTGTCACATGGTACAGTGAAAAGCTTTGCTTTGCATGCTATCTTTGCAGATCAGATAGCCCCACCTGCACTTGCACCTTTTCTTCCACACCCCCTCCTCCTCCTACGCACCTTCCTCTGGCTGCAACTCTTCAGTCTGTCTCACACCTTCTGGCCTTAGCTCCAACCATCTGCCTATCAAAAATCCCCCCTTGCCTGTATCTACCTATTACCTGTGTAGGAAAGAACTGCAGATGCTGGTTTAAATCGAAGATAGACACAAAATGCTGGAGTAACTCAGCGGGCCAGGCAGCAGCTCTAGAAAGAAGGAATAAGTGACGTTTTGGGTCGAGACCCTTCTTCAGACTGTTGTCAGGGGAGTGGGCGGTACAGTAATAAAATGTAGTCAGAGACTGGTAAGACTGGTCGGATAACTGGGAAGAGGGAGGGGATGGAGAGAGAGAGGGAAAGCAAGGGCTACTTGAAGTTGGAGAAGTCAATGTTCATACCACTGGGGTATAAGCTACCCAAGTGAAATATGAGATGCTGTTCCTCCAATTTGCGCTAGGCCTCATTTTGACAATGGAGGAATGGGAGGGTGAGCAGTGTTGAGCAACCGGGAGATCAGGTAGGTTTAGGCGGACTGAACGGAGGTGTTGAGTGAATCGATCACCGAGCAGTGGATACAGTAGATGAGTTTGGGGGGGGGGGGGAGAATGCATGTGAACCTCTGCCTCACCTGAAAAGACTGTTGGGGTCCTTGGATGGAGTTGAGGGGGGAGGTATAGGACAGGTGTTGCATCTCGTGTGGTTGCAGGGGAATGTACCTGGGGAAGGGTGGTTTGGGTCGGAAGGGATGATTTGTCTGGGAAGGGGGTGGTTGGTACCTCTCTGTCCTGCCTCTCCTCTCTCCCATCCCCACAATCAGTCTGAAGACTGGTCTTAACCCAAAATGTCACCCTATCCATGTTCTCTAGAGATGCTGCCTGACCCACTGTGTTACTCCAGCACTTTGTGTCCTTTTGTGTAAACCAGCATCTGTACTTCCTGTTTCTAAAGATCAGATATACCATACATAAATACAATCAAGTTAAAGTCAAACAAAATAGATTGAGGAGAGGGAAAGATACAGAGTGAAAAAATACAGTTCTCAGCATTGTAGAGCATTTGCAGCTTATTCCATAGACCCTCGTTGAGGTTACTGGACTTTCAGTACCCTCAACGAGGGGTATAAGTGAATCAGACAGTACCCAAGCTTATGGAAGGATCTTTCAGGAGCCTGATAATAGAGGGGAAGAAGCTGTTCCTGAGTCCGATGGTTTCTTCTGCCGAACAGAAGAATGAATGACCAGGGTGGGACAAGTCTTCCATTAAAGTGGCTGCATTTCCGAGGTATCGTGAAGTGTAGATGGAGTCAATGGTTGGAAGGCTGGTCTGTGTGATGGACTGGGCTACATCTACAATGCTCTGCAATTTCTTGCGGCCTGGGCAGAGCTGATCCCAATTCCAAGGGTGATGCTGCAATTGTACTTGCTTTAGTTATCAAAATTATCATTCATGTATAGTGGGGTATGGATAATGAATTGTGGAACATTTGCATAAAAGCAGCTAGGTGCAGGTTTAATTGCTAGCCCAAGCACTTATCAGGAAATGGTTGTTCGCTTGATCTCTACAATGCTCTTTAAAAGTTGGAAGAATTCCGGTAAATCCCTAGATGGTGAAACTTGGGAAATAGTATGCAAAGAGATGTTTTCAAGGCATTGCAACCATGATTTTAATAAATGGCGGAGCAGGCTTGCATAGCCAAATAGCCTACTCCTGCTCTAGATTCATAGGTTCTCATTTATTCCCACTCCAACTCCATGTATGGCTATATCAAATGTATTGCAACAAATAGATTCAATTTATTGCACTTCATGGATCCAAATTTTCTCTGGAAAGTTATCATTTGTAGTAGATTTCAGTCAATAATTTCAATACAGCTTGTAGGGAACTTCACTCAAATTTCTATTGGATAGAAGCCTGCATCTCTTGCTTTGGCTTTGCCACTTAATTAAGCATTGTGGCAAATGTAAATTGTCTCATTGCATTTGGGAGTGTGTTAAAAGTGCACCATTTTGCACAGGATCTGGATCATTTCAAGATTTCCTCATTTAGGAAATCTTTTAGGCCATTCTGTCCATCAAGTCTACTCCACCATTCAAACGTGGCTGACCTATCTTTCCCTCTCAACCCCATTCTCCTGCCTTCTCCCCATAACCCCTAATGAATCACTACCGTAAAACTATCCATTGACTTTCACAGATGCAAACATCTTTAAACATAATTGAATAGTGGCCCAGAATATGCGGTTGCATTCTGAGCTTGTTTTTGGTTATTGGGTATCATGTTCAGCATATCGTTGGTTGCCAGAATGAAGTAAAACCCCTTTCCTCTTCCAGAACCGCATGCACGAGAGCATGAAACTGTTTGACAGTATTTGCAACAACAAATGGTTCACGGACACTTCAATCATTCTCTTCCTCAACAAGAAGGATCTCTTTGAAGAGAAGGTCACCAAGAGTCCTTTGTCTATCTGCTTCCCTGAATATTCAGGTATGTAGTCGTGTGTGGATTTAGTAAAAGAGAATAAGATAATGCCAAAGTTGATCAGCTTTAGAAAGAACAGTTGCATTTGTCATCATCCATTAAATTAATTATCTCCTATCAGACGGCAGGCATAATTACCTTTGTATTTTAGTTACTGATTGATGTTAACATTTCCAGCTCTTGCTTTATGTTACTAATGTTCTTGTCATATCAAGTGTGCCTTTGTCTTGGCAAGTTTCAAATTACAAGCAATTGAGATGCAGTGGAAGTGATCTTAATGTTGGTCCTTCAATTGTAAATGGATTTGTTCTGTCCAGTATCCCAGGAATGAGTGGATTAACATACGATGAGTGTTTGATGGATCTGGGCCTGTACCTGCTGGAGTTTAGAAGGATGAGGGGGGGAACATCATTGAAACATACCGAATAGTGAAAGGCTTGGATAGAGTGGATGTGGAAAGGATGTTTCAACCAGAATTAAAGGACGTTCCTTTAAGAAGGAGATGAGGAGGAATTTCGTTAGTCAGAGGGTGGTGAATCTGTGGAATTCATTGCCACAGAAGGCTGTGCAGGCCAAGTCAATGGATATTTTTAAGGCAGAGATAGGTAGATTCTCGATTAGTATGGGTGTCAGAGGTTATGGGGAGAAGGCTGGAGAATGGGGTTAGGAGGGAGAGATAGATCAGTGGATGAGTGGTTGACGGATCTGTCAAACACTCATCGCATGTCAATCCACCATTGAATGGCGGAGTAGACTTGATGGGCCAAATGGCCTAATTCTGCTACTATCATTTATGACCAGTGCACTTATCTGCACCTCCCAGCACCAAATCATAATCTGGTAGAAATACTGAATACATTTTTACATTGGACTTTTCTTTTGAAAGACCTGGCCACATAATTGACAAAATTAAGTTGACGTCTGAATGAAGATTCAAATAGAAAAAAAAACCTTGCACAGTTACAATAGAACCTCTTGCAAATTATGCTCGGTTGATATTGGGATTAATTATAAATGTTCAAATTATACTTGCACATCATGATTTGTAGATCTGAAAAACTACATTCTGTTCCGTCCATCATCCTTCCAGAAAGATTTGTAGGTCACGGAGTAACTGTTGCACAGGTCTCTCCATGAGGCTGCCACAGGAAACTGCGGATGCTGGAAATCTAAACAATTAATGATCATGCACGAAGCACTCAGGGCCTCAGTGTGGAGAGAAACAGCTGATGGTTTGATTTAAGGAACCTGCATCGATCCAGTTTAACTTTCTACTGTTAAAGTTAAAGCTTGACCTGCTATCCTTTGCATGTACCTGTCTAAATGTTTCTGAAACTTTGCAATAGTACCTGCATTTGGAATGTGAGAGGAAGCTGGAGTACCCAGAGAAAACCCACAAAGTCACAGGGAGAATGTGCAAACCCTGTACAAACAGCACCTACAGTCAACATCGAACTCGGGTCTCATGGTGCTAAAAGACACCAAGTCTACCACTGTGCCTGTAAGAGTCCACAATGCACATGACTGTTTTGACTCTTGTATTCAGTTGAAGATACTGATTCACCAGTGGGCTATGGTTTTCCCATCCTTCCATGGAAACGTAGAGCTGCCATCATTAAGGGCTATCAAGCAGTGAACACCACCTATTACCCAGCAAATAGCTGCTGTGTGATGCACAAGTTGGCTGTGTCACTTTCCCACAGATCTTACGCTGTACTGTTGCTTCTGGTTATCTTAGTTATTGCGTGCAATTTGCAATCAATACCACTTTAAACTTGATATTGGTTTCAGCGCTGGCAATTTAATTAAATTCATGATTATGCAGTTTCTGATTTCAGGATTTGTACAGAGTTGGTTAAATTGCAATAAGCTGTTTTATTGTCTGGATCGGGCTTTCTAATGCCGAGCTATTGAAACCAAGTTTCCATTTAAGTGAATTCCTGACCTGAATTACTCATGGCTAACCATAATTCTAGCAGTTAATAGGTCTCTTATTGAACTTGCAATAAACAGACGCTTCTTTGTGGGCACTAAGAAGCACCCCATATTAGTCTGAGCTACCTCATCTGAATTAGGTGCATGTGTCCATTTTCTTTGATTTTTTTAATTATTTGGAGCAAAAACTATTAGCACGATATAAATTCCAAGTCTTCCAACAAGGCCAGGCTGGAGAGCAAATGGACCTCCTTGGCCTGAAACAACTAGTTGGTCATAATGTTATCCACATGCCCTAAGAGTTTCTGCAGTTACAGCCAGTGGTAATTTTAGGGAGTCACGGCCACGGTGGTACAGCGGTAGAGTTGCTGCCTTACAGCGCTTGCAGCGCCGGAGACCCGGGTTCAATCTCTACTACGGGTGCTGTCTGTTTACTGAGTTTGTACGTTCTCCCCATGACCGTGTGGGTTTTCTCTGAGATCTTTGGTTTCCTCCCACACTCCAAAGACGTAAAGGTATGTAGGTTAATTGGCTTGGTGTTTGTGTAAATTGTCCCTAGTGTGTGTAGGATAGTGTTAATGTGTGGGCATCGCTGGGCGGTGCAAACTTGGAGGGCCGAAGGGCCTGTTTCCACGCTGTATCTTTAAACTAAACTAAACATGGGGATGTGAATGGCATCATCTAAATGCAAGTACAGGTCCACCACAGATTTTCCAACACCCTTGGTTCCAGAGCCTTTCTGGATTATACTTTTTGCCGGACCAACCAGAGGTCACAGCCTCAGAGAGGAGTCGAACGGTACCAGAGTGGTCTGCCGTGGACCCGAGATACCAGCCCACAAAGTCGGTCTCGGAAGTAGCTATGGGAACAGATCTGCCGGCTCGGACCGGGCTGGTGTTCCAGATCCCCAGCTGCAAGGCGCAAATTCAACCCGCTAATCAGCCGCACATATCCCGAAGAGGTTGCGATCGGCCACCTCACCCAGCCTAGGTGCCAGATGTTCAGGGGGTCTGTTGGAGGAGGATTTCAAGTACGCTCTTGTAATTTTGTCCGGATTAAAGAAGGTGTCAAACAACCATTTGCCAGAAAATTAGTGGTGGACCTGTATTATGTTGAGATAGATTTGCTTCTGCTGATGTCAATGGTATTGCTGGCATAGACGAGGTCACTTCCTCCCTCTCCATACATACATTGTTTGCCACTATGTTCATTAATGGTGCTCTTTTTAAAACTGTACTATATTTATAAAGTACTTTGCATAGGCTCTTGGTGTCCCAAGTGGTATATGTGCAAGTAAGCACTTAAAAAGTATTGTAATGCAGCAACTCCTGAATACATCGGCATCTTCATTGATTTCTTAATCTTTCCCTTCAACTTGCCTTTGTGTTTAGTTTCAATTGTGTCATAGTTCTGAAAACGACTAAATAAATGCAGTTATGTATGAATTGTACCAAAAAATGTTCTTAATCTGCATTGAAGGCACGATGTTCAGGCAGCTGCGGTAGTCAGATGATATCTCTGCATCATAAATAATGGACAACGTTACCTAACTGCTATTAGATGAGCATTATTAAAAATCATTGGATCAATAGGGTGGTTTGTTTCTCCCATGCACAATAGAATCGTTAATAACTTGTTGTGCACTAATGTAAATAGTTTGCATTTTGAAAAAGGGCTAATTGTTGCAAGCAGTGTCAACATAATCATCTGGCATCGAGCTGCTTTTGGAAGTCTCTGATATTAATATAATATGCAATGCACAGTGGTAATAGCTGTTTAGTGTTCACATTGTGCTGTTGATCTGTGGATGGATATAAGCGTCTGTGTAGAGATACACAATGGTTAAAGACTAGCGCTGTGGCCTTGTCTGCTCCTCACTGGTTATATAATGTTGACGTCACCACTCCTGTATGGTGAAAAGGAAATGGCTTTAATACAGGAGTAGACCATTCAGCATCTCTAGCCAGTCTGCCAGTGCAAGACACTAATTTATTTTCTAACTCGACATCATTTTATGCCCTATGGATCTGCAGAGGGAAATGAACAGATGACATTTTGGCTCAGCACGCTTCTTCAGTCTGAAGAAGGAACCCGTCCCGAAACGTCGTCTGCCCATTCCCTCCACAAATACTGCTCAAAAATAATGGAAGTTTAAGAATTAAGAGCATTTGAACAAACTCATTTCATTTTCCTTGGAATTGCTTCTGCGTTGAAATGAATGGAATCACTGAATTTGTACCCTCATTTCTCAGCAAAACTGCTGGTAAATGTGGCTCCTCAGCTGACAGAACCCTGTGTCGGAGCAGTTAGAATGATAGCAGCAAGGCCTTCTCTGGTAGTTCAGAATTTCTACCATTGTGTGAGCGACTCTCCGAAATGATCCGTGGTGGTAATTTGGCTCACTCCATAAAAATGCTGTGGACTGATGAAGAAGGGTCCCGACCCAAAACATTGCCTGTCCATTCCCTCCACGGGTGCTACCTGGCCTGCTGAGTTACTCCAGCACTTTGTGGTTTACTCAAGATTCCAGCAAGATTGATCCTGTAATTCCATATGTCTCCATATAGCTACCAAAATACGGTGACATTTGCTTTTGCAAACAGTTCAGTACAAGTATTGCTATACACAAACATATCTTAGATACAGAACAAGTGTGTAGAAGTAGTATACTGAGACGGTATAGCAGAGTCGCCAAATTTGGCGGCATTTTCAAGTCCCATTTGTTGTAAGTGCAGAGTTCTTAACCTGGCCATTAAGGCCCGTTGTCCGAGAGGTTGTAAAATGGTGGTGTTCAGAGAGGCTAAGGTGGCCTTGTGCCCAAGTCATAAATTATCATGCATATTCAACTATTATTTAATGTGTTTGATTTATTGAAAGAGAATTTGAGTACAAAAGAAAAGACATCTTGGAATTGTGTGGGGTCCAGGTGAGACAACACGTTGGAAAATGTGCGGTGGAGGGAGTGGAATGAAGGTTTATGAAGTTAATTGCTGAGATGGAGGGTCCATCCTATGAGGAGAGATTTGGCGGACTCAGCCTTTACTTTCTAGAGTCTAGAAAATCAGAGAGAATCTTGTGGAAATGTGCATACCTCTCACAGGGATTGATGGGGCTGATGTGGAATTCATGATTTCCTTGCTTATGTGGAGCACATGCTGCTGAGGTAAGGTAATATCTCTGGAGGATGTGGACAGGTGATGTTTCAGGTCGGGACCCTTCTTCAGACTTTTTCATACTTGTGTCTGGAACCAGGGAGCGTCTGTACCTAAATAAGGATTGGGCTATCCAGGATTAATGTGAATGGAAATGTCTTCACCCAGTGATCGGTGAATCTTTGGAATTCTCTATCCCAGAGGGTTGTGGAAGTTCAGTTGCTGCATATATTCAAGCTACAGATCGATAGATTTTAAGGGAATTGAGGGTTGATGCAGAAAGGTGGTGCTGAGGTAGCTAATCAATTGTGATCTTATTGAATGGCAGAGCAAGCACTGTAGTCTGCAAGGGCTATTCCTGTTCTGCTTTGTTGGTTCGATACAATCCCGGGGCCACGCTTAATTTTTAAATTAAAGCTTCTGTCAAAATGAAAAATAAATGAGTCTTTGGGTAAATATCCAGTAAGTGGTTTAACTTGGTGACCTGAAGCTTCCATTTGGTGACAAGAATTAGGTGAAATTGAGAAACAGCTTGTGACATTGCTCTGAAGTAATCTGAAAGTTGGGTCCCTGATTAATCCCATGTGTGTACTTGGCTTCAAGCTTCGGAGGGTCATACTCTGCAAGCATGCTAAAGAAAATCCAGCTGGAAGGAGGGGAGACAGAGAGGGTTATTCATTATGTAGTGCTGAGCTTGATTATTGTTGTGGAGATGTGAGGTGACTTTCTCTGAACCTGAAGAATAGTTGCAGTGTATTAGCTTGGTACTACCACACCGCCGTTTAGCTTGGTACTACTTCACCGCCTGCATTGTGTTGCTTTACATAACGCTGGCACAAGCCTCATTTGTCAAAACACACAACAAAGCATAACAGTTCTCAGTTGCCATGGTCAGAGACCATCTCACTACCTTTATCTAATGGGGCCAGTGTCGCTATGTTGAGACGTAGATCTTTTTTGGCTCATTTACTGTAATTGCTTGAAATTCTGATGTAGAAACAAGGAACTGTCGATGCTGGTTTACCAAGGAAAGACACAAAATGCTGGAGTAACTGAGCGGGTCAGGCAGCATTCCTGGAAAACATGGATAGGTGACGTTTTGAGTTTGAACCCTTCAGACTGAACAGTAGATGTTCAATCTGAAGCCTCATTTTTGCTGAATGGATGCAACTTTTTGCATCTTCATTTACAACACTACAAGAAGAAAACCCCCTGCTCCTTGGACAATCGCCAGCTGACCAACGACCTGAACGAGTTTTACTGCAGGTTCGAGAAACAGTAACATAATCCTGGGATCCTCTCCTCCCCCCCCCCCCCCCCCCCCCCCCTCCCCCCCCCATCTCCCAATCATCACTTCACACGTACTCACAGACTGACTCCAATTTGCAAAGACTGGCCCCTTCCCGCCCCCACCCATCTGCAATCACCAATTTGTACATACTCACACCCTCGTCCACTGCCCATTAGTCTGGCCACTTCTCCATCTCCAACAATAGAAATTGCGGAAGTGGAGAGGCTATTCAGGAAACAGAAAAGCCGGAAATCTCCAGGACCGGACAATGTTTCCCCCTCTACCCTCAAGCTCTGTGCCGAACAACTGGCACCGATCTACACAGACATTTTCAACCAGTTCATGCAAACCTGCATTGTCCCTGCCTGCTTCAAGGTCTCCACTATTGTCCCTGTACCCAAAAAGACAAGGATCACTGGTAATGACTACAGGCCTGTCGCACTGACCTCTGTAGTCATGAAGACGTTTGAAAGACGTGCTGGCCCAGCTGAAAAACATCACAAACCCCCTGCTGGACCCCCTGCAGTTTGCATACCGGGCCAATAGATCGGTGGATGACGCAGTCAACCTAGGCCTGCACTTCATTCTCCAGCACCTAGACCGCAAGGGCACCTATGCCAGATTCTGTTTGTGGACTTTAGCTCTGTATTTAACACCATTGTGCCAGATCTACTACACTCCAAACTCTCCCAGTTGACTGTGCCTGAACCCCTCTGTCAGTGGATCATCAACTTCCTGACAGACAGGAAGCAGCATGTGAGGCTGGGAAAGCACATCTCGGACCCTCAGCATAGGAGCACCGCAAGGCTGCGTATTCTCCCCTCTCCTTTACTCTCTCTACACCAACGACTGCACCTCCACAGTCTCCTCTGTCAAGCTCCTCAAGTCGCAACAACCTGGAGCTCAATGGTCTTAAGACAGTGGAACTAATTGTAGACTTTCGAAGAGCTCCCCTTCCCCTCCCCCCACTCACCATCAACAACACCACAGTCACATCTGTGGAGTCATTTAAGTTCCCTGGAACCAGCATCTCCAGGGACCTTAAATGGGGGGCCACCATCGACTCCACAGTAAAAAAGGCCCAACAGAGGATGTACTTCCCCCGGCAACTGAGGAAACACAATCTGCCACAGGCAATGATGGTCCAATTCTATACTGCTATCATTGAGTCCGTCCTCACCTTCTCCATCATGGTCTGGTTTGGCTCAGCCACCGGAGGCTGCAACGGATCGTTCGCTCAGCTGAGATGGTTGTTGGCTGCAACCTTCCCCCCATTGACGAAGGGGGGAAACAAGTAGGAAACGAGGGCCAGGAAACGAGCAGACAAGATCATCTCTGACCCCTCTCACCCTAGCCACAAAATCTTTGAAGCATCCCTCTGGAAGGCAACTCCTGACTGTCAAAGCAGCCACAGCCAGACATAAAAACAGCTTTTTTCCACGAGTTTTACATCTTTGAAAGTCTGTAGTCCCTTTTTTGCTCTGGTTTATTTTCACCCACATGTTTAGACCGCAATGCTGGAAAATTGATGTTGTGCCTGTGTATTTATTGTTGTTGGTGTAAATAATGTGCCTGGAATTGTGCAGTGAGTAAGAATTTAATTGTTCCGGTTTATGTAATCAAGTGTTTAATACGAACTCAGAACAGGATAGTGGGAATCTTGCTGCAACTTTTACAGGCATATTAATGTAACAATGCGACAAATAGATAAACGATAAACAGTAATACAATAAATTATCAGCTATGCTAGGTAACCAGACTAGAATAATGCAAGCTGAAGCAGATAGTGCAACCTTGTACCGTCAATAATAGTTTGGTGCTGAGATGAGGGTTGAACACTATGGTTCAAAACCATGATAGTTGATCAGAATAAGCTGCTTTTGAACCTAATGGTTCTCGGGCTCTTGTATCACCTTCCCAATGGTAGCAGCTAAGTAAGAGTGTGGGCAGGGTAGTGAGAGTCTTTGATATTAGCTGGGTTCTTGAATTGATTCAAGGGCATTGACCTCCCTACCACCTTTGGTGGTGGGGAGGTCAATGCCCTTGTTGGACAGGGCATTGTCTACCACATCATTCCCTGTCCTCCGGTCTTAAGCATTTGAGTTACTGAACTCGACCATGGTGCGCCCAGTGTGCTCTCCACCATCCACTTATAGATGTTTAATGTCGCTTGTAACTATTTAGCAACATGCAGAATCTCCTACTTGCTCTTTTCCAAAAAAGTTTCAGATATGTGTACCCAGACACATTGAAGAGTTAAGTAATAATTTTCCAGATTGTGTTTGAGGAATACCTCGAGATTTGAAGCAAATGTTAAGAGTCAACAGTGTTTAATTGTCATATATACTGTTGGAGGGAATTTTGTGTTTAACCTGAACCCTGAATCTGGCTTCACGTGGGGCCCAGTTGCCCTCTTAATTACGGCTCAGATAGGAACAGACACACTCGTAGAGCAGTGGTTCATTTTTCAAACAAGTCGGTTTATTCAAGGCCTTAACAGTGGCACTGGGAAATACTCTGAGAGAACCCAAAGTGTTTCAAAGATTGGTAACATCCACAGCATTTTTATATTCCCGCAACACAATAGTTACATGTGGCTTTTACATCTTTGAAACAATTCACCATTGGTCAACTTGTAACCTCCAGTTTCTTGCCATTGGAAAACTATTCCTCCATTTACCTAACAAATGGGTGCAAACCCTACGACTAGTTCACCATTCGTGTTCAACATCTTGTTTCCTGTCAATTGAAAACAATTCCTCCCTTTACCTAACAAATGGGTTCAATAAAGGACCCATGCGGAATTTACACCGAATTAATCTATTTATCGCCTCTCCTAATATATCCTCTTTACTGTGTTGGCTTTTTTCCCCATTGTGCTTCCCAGTAGATAATCTCTTGGGTTAAACATATTACAAACTACTCATCTTTCTTAGTTTTTCAGAATTTCCTGCATCACTCCCAACATGGAACAATAAAATTCTTAAATTGCAACAGCACAACAGGATTGTAAACACAGTACTTTATAGTTACCAGAATAAAACAAACAAAAAAGTTCAGTAAATTTAAAAAAACAATATTAGTGATTAGTGCAGGACAACACAAACACGCTGTCCCTCGTGCAACCATTGCGGTTTGAAGTCAAGTTGGCATTAGTAGTGAAGATACAATGCTGGAGTAACTCAGCGGGACAGGCAGCATCTCTGGAGAGAAGGAATGATGATGTTTTGGGTTGAGACCCTTCGTCAGTAGTGTTCAATAGCCTGATGGTTGGTGGGAAGACACTTTTCCTGAACCTGGAGGTCATGATTTTCAGACATCTTGACCCTTACTGCTTTACATGTGACTCACTAATTATTTCCTTTGAATGCAGGGGCAAATGAGTATGATGCAGCTGCTGGTTACATCCAGACCAAATTTGAAGACCTAAATAAGCGGAAGGACACCAAGGAAATCTACACACATTTTACATGTGCCACTGACACAAAGAACGTGCAGTTTGTATTTGATGCAGTCACCGATGTCATTATCAAGAATAACCTGAAGGACTGTGGCCTCTTCTAAGAACTTAAGTGAGGATGAAGGTGAGCTTCTTGACTCTTATGCTTGCCAGATTGGGTTAGTTATTTTCCCCATAAGGTTTCAAAAAAGAAATATCATGGTTTCCAGTTCATTTCAACATCCTCTCAACCACTTGAATATTTGGTGATTCCAATCAGGGATCTGGCCCAGCAAGTGTATGTCCATTACCGCCATGGTGATAAATTGTTATGTTGTAATCAGTCTCTGAAAATGGATGTGTTAATAATTGATGTTTAGGAAAGAACTAATTGAAACGGACAGCTCAGCTTCCATGCACTTTTGGACTCGGCAATTGCTCCAGAGAGCTCCTTGGCGGCTGTAATTATTTTTTATTTTAAATGACAAGAAGAAATTGAATGCAAAATTGGTGGAAATGCAAAATACAACAAGATGCTCAGCAGATCCAGTGTGCATCCGTGGAGAAAGAAATGAAGTTTCACAGTTACCTTTCAACACATCTGATATTCTGCAGGTGGAGGGTGTTAGGGGTGTGGAAACCAGGAAAATATTCTCTCTCGCTTTCACTTATTTCAATAAGTTTCCAACTGTTTGTAAGTTGTCAGAGCAAACAGAAAATTGCCACCCCTTTAGTGCATCTCAATCATTAGCAAAGTGATGGAAGGGATAGTTAGTTTAGTTTATTGTCACAGGTGCAGTGAAAAGCTTTTTGTTGCGTACTACCCAGTCAGCGGAAAGACCGAAGGGGGACCTCTATGAAACTTACCGAATAGTGAAAGGCTTGGACAGAGTGGATGTGGAGAGGATGTTTCCACTCGTGGACGAGTCTAGGACCAAAGCCCCCCCCCCCCATGCCTCAGAATAAAAGGATGTACCTTTAGAAAGGAAATTAGGAGGAATTTATTTAGCAGGAAGGTGGTGAATCAGTGAAATTCGTTGCCACAGAAGGCTGAGGAGTCCAGGTCAATGGATGTTTTTAAGGCAGAGATTGACAGATTCTTGATCAATCTGGGTGTTAGGTGTTATGGCAGGAGAATGGGGTTGAGAGGGAAAGATAGATCAGCCATCAACCAATGGCGGAGTAGACTTGATGGACCAAATGGCTTAATTCTGCTCCTATAACTTATGAATATCCTGGGGGTTACCATTGACAAGAAACTGAACTGGAGCAGCCATATACACGATGGGACTACAAGAACAGGTCAGAGGCTAGGAATCGTATGGAAAGTACCTCAACTCCTAACACCCCAAAACCTGTTCACCATCTACAAGGCTCAAGTCAGGAGTGTGATCCAATGTTCTCAGCTTGTCTGGATGAGTGCAATTTCAACAACTCCAAAACTCAACACTCAGAAAGCTTGACACCATGCAGGTCATCATAGCCTACGTGATAGGCACCCCATCGAAACCTTTCACCGAGTCCACCACTGACGCACAGTTGTACCGTCTACGGCACGCAGTACAGCCGTTCACCTCAGCCTTTTAAACGTCGCCTTCCAAACCCCCGACCTCAAGCAGCTAGAAGGACAAGGGAAGCAAGAACTCAGGAACACCATGTCTTGGCAGCTGCCCTCCAAGTCCCATACCATCCAGACTTGGAGATATATGCTAACAGCATTGCAGAAATACCTACACCTCAAGGACTGCAGAGTTCAAGAAAGCTGCTCACCACCACCACCACCTCAAGGGCAATTAGCGATGGGCAACTAAATAAATATCGGCTCAGCCTATGAAGCCCACGTCTCTTGAATGAATGAAAAAAAGACATAGTACACAGTAGAGAATAAATGTAGGCTGGTTGTGGTACTTGGTGCCAAGGTGAACCTGAAGGCACAGTTACTTCGGTGATCTTGAAACCTAAGTAATTGGCAAATAGGATATTATTCCATGGTTTATAAAGCAGTGCCAGTCTATTTATGGTTTGTAATGATTCATTCTTATAATGCTCTGAAGTGGGCATTATGTTTTGATTGAAGTTACAGAGTTGGGAAGGGTGCAAGGTGGCAAAGGAGAATTTGGATGAGAATTTAAAAGATTCTGTCATGCAGAAAACTAAAGTTATAATTCTTGGGTAGGGATCAGTGGAAATATTTTATGTAGTTCATGATTGCTTTCATCAAAGGTATTAAAATGTGTTGGAAATGCTTGCTGCAGACTATCTTTCGTAAAAGTGGTGAAGATTTAAATGTTACAACTTTTCTCAGTGAAAATATAACTTGATGTCTTTAAGATTATGACAGAATGCAGCAAAGTACTTAACAGATTGTTGATAATGAATTGCTATATGGAGGTAGTATAAAATTTAATTAATTTTTCATTAGATTAATGTTCACATGAAATGGATGTAATTTGCAATTTTATATCACAGTTGAAATAAAATTTTCAACTTTAAGAAAACTTGCTTTAAATGGAATATTAAAGAATGGGAGGGAGGAAAAGAAAATGCGCAGGATGTTGTGTTTTTAGCTGCTGAACGCATACCCAATTTTGAATAAATTACCTGTTTCTGAGCAGTAACATTTTAATTATCTCTGATTTTGGCATTTGGAAAGCTCAGTTCTAATATTTTTAACAAGCATACAGATTCTCGTACACCAGAGAATAAGTTAACATCAAGTACTGAAGATAGGCGCAAAACGCTGGAAAAACCTAGCGTGTCAGGAAGCTTCTCTGGAGGAAAATAGGTAACGTTTCGGGTCGGAACCCTTCTTCAGACTCAAACTTCAGACTTGACTTCGGACTGTTGTCTATCTTCGGTATAAACCAGCATCTGCAGTTCCTTCACCTTAACATTAAGTACTGATGAATTGCAATCATAAGAACTGGAACATAATACTGAAAAGTGATTCAGACAAAGGTGGTTTGATTTTTCTTTGGAGAAAATATTAATTGAGTCATTCAGCACAGAAGCAGGCCCTCTGACCCACTTTATCCATGCTGACAACTGCACTCAGAATGGACGTAGTGGAGGGTTCATCCACTGCACCAATACAGGTAACACTCAAAAATAAGAAACGTGCAGTCACTCTGATGGGAGTGATAGTATAGGCCTCCCAACAGCCAGTAGGGCAGGGAAGAGGAACAGATATTAAGAGAAATTTTAAATCAATAGGGATGTCAGTGGGCGACGTTAACTTTCTCAATATTGACTGGGATTTCCTTACTGCACAGTGGCGCAGCGGTAGAGCTGCTGCCTTACGGCATCAGAGACCTGGATTCGATCCTGACTACAGGAGCTGTCTGTACAAAGTTTGTACATTCTTCCCATGACCTGCGTGGTTTTTTCTCCTGTTTCCTCCCACACTCCAAAGACATACAGGTTTGTAGGTTCATTAGCTTGGTATAAATGTAAATTGTCCCTAGTGTGTAGGATAGAGCTAGTGTGTGAAACTATGCCAAATTAAAATAATTCCTTCCGCCTACAGATATCATTCCATTCCCTGCATAGCCATGTGCCTATTTAAAAGTTTCTTAACCACCTCTTTTGTATTTGCTTCCACCAACACCCCTGGCAGCACGTTCCAGGCATGCACCACGCAGTAGAATTTTGTTTTCCTCACACATCTTGTTTACACTTTTCCCCTTTCATTTTAAAGCTATGGCCTCTAATCGCACACTTCCAGCCTTGGAAAAAATGTTCTGATTATCGCAATCTCTCTTAGTTCAGTTTAGTTTAGAGATACAGTGTGGAAACAGGCCCTTCGCCTCACTGAGTCCATACCGACCAATGGTCATCAGTACACTAGTTTTATCCTACACACAAGGCACAATTTACAGAAGCCAATGAACCAACAAACATGCACAGCTTTGGGATGTTGGAGGAAACCGAAGCACAGGGAGAAAACTCACGTATTCACAGGGTTGATGATTCCGCTGATGCCAGTAGAGCAGTGATCAGTGTTGGCATTTGAAGTGTGCATTAGAGCAGGATTGTTGGGATTAATCAACAGTAGTTTAGTTTAGAGATAGAGCCTGGAAGCAGGTCCTTCGGCCAACCAGGTCCACACTGACCAGTGATCACCCCGTACACTAGATCTATCCTACATCTTTTAAAATTTACAGAAGCCAATTAACCTGCAAACTGTAATGTAGGAGAAAACCGAAAGACCCGAAGTAAATCCACTCAGTCACAGGGAAAACGTACAAAATCCATACAGCCAGCACCTGTAGTCAGGATCGATCCCAGGTCTCTGGCGCTGAAAGGCAATAACTCTACCACTGCACCATTAATGCCGTCCAATCCTACTGTGAATAACCATCCAGGATTGTAGTCTCAGTAGATTTGGTTGAA
The DNA here is from genome assembly GCF_053455715.1 of Rhinoraja longicauda. NCBI lineage: Eukaryota > Metazoa > Chordata > Chondrichthyes > Rajiformes > Arhynchobatidae > Rhinoraja > Rhinoraja longicauda. The sequence goes on from NC_135969.1 coordinate 13,666,834, forward strand.
GCTATTTTGATAGTCATCACAATTTATTTGTTAAAGGTGGAAATTATAAACATCACAGAACAAAATCAGATTTTAACTCCTACAACAAAGGGCTTTAAGCCACAATCCCTGGAAAATCTTTCACCTCAATGACAAGTAATGTTGCTGGAGCTCATGTATGAACAGCATTATCGACATGAGCCTGAAATATGGAACCCTTGAAAATAAAGCATTCCCTGCAGTGAAAAGTTCATATTGCCTACTGTTTCTTCATTGCATACTTGGCCCTGCAAAATAAATCAAGTGGCTTCAGGGGCAGTGATGCACAAGCAGAATTTGGCAGTCACATTAGATTGACATTTATTGAATGAGAGTAATAACATTCGATTTATGACGTTGGAGATGTTTGTGTTATTCATACTACAGTTGTTTCCCATTTTAACTTGTCTGCACCATAAGACGTCTGTGGGCCTTTCTGAGTTGTCGGGTTGCTCAGGGCTATGTAAATCTAGTGCACCTGGCATCTTGTGGGGCCGTAAAGTTTGAAGCTGGGAATTTCCATGGCCATGGAGTTCATTGTGCAAAAACGTTTGCGCAGGTGTATCAGACAAACATGGTGTATTCTCCATGAAACTGCACCACTTTGCAACTTTGCAGTTAATGTTTTTGCTTTCTTTCAGGGTTACTTGAACTGCACGGTGTGGAGGATCATCGAGGAAGGACTGCATCAATAAAATCAGCTTTCTGCTTTTAACTGCTATTTTTCCCCAGAGACTTAAGACCATAAATGCATCACAATCTTATCCAATCTTTCTATCCCCTGATAATGCAAAATTTGTACTATTTTATTTTATTTTTACAAAAATGCCTTGTTTTGGTGTATCACCTAGCAAATATTTGCTGGTGCCGCTGTAATTCTCCATTCTTCAGTTATGTCAGATATGAATGCCGTGTGTTTCAATGGGAAGTTTGGTTGTGTAGAGCATGTAAGAAATTAAGTATGATTCCCTTTCAAGCATAAAACACAATGGCTTAACAAAAAGAAACAAGTCATTAATCCACTGGTGTTCCTGTACACAAATAAAAATTCCAGTGTGTGTGAGAGAGTTAGTTTGTCAGCCAAGTTGCATGTAAATCATAGATGTCTTCATTACATTTGCGCAACTAGCATACATTTCTTAATGATTTTAAGTGTTTTAAGAAATGGCTTGGGAAAGGCTTTATTAGCTACAAAGCTGCAAATTCATTTAACATATATTTAAAATGTAAGTAACCTACAATGTACTGATATGAATTTTGCTGCAGTAAGTTTTGTGCCTTGAATATAACTTTGTTTACAGTTGAAACTTGATTCTGCTTAATTTTGGTTTTTATTTCATCCCTGTCCCATGCAAATTGTGATAGGAACAGTTCACTTTATTTTGGCTTGTCCAAATGAAAGATGTTATGAGCAAAGGACCTGTTAGATGCTTGTCTATTCACTTTATACGTGGGAATATTTGGTCCCAAATTAAATTTGTGTTTGCACCATTCATTCCAAGTGCTAAGAAGGATTTGACCTTGGACTAGATTTTAAATGCAGTAAACTTTCTTATGCATGATTTAATGATGAACTCTCTTCTCAAAGTCCTTTTTTTCTCCCAAAATCTCCGTTTGTTTTCACCCATCTCCCAGGAGGTTAGTCAGTTCGTTGCTGAGCCACCGTCTGTGCCATCTTACTTCCATTCTGACCTATTGATCTGGTTAGTTTTCTGTTGTATTTGTGTCTTTAACCACTGCCAGATCCTCATCCTCAATTCAGCCATGGAATGATCTCTCCAAAATAATTTCTCCGTTCTCGCGACCAATCTTAACGGTTTCCGTTGTCTACTCCCCATCTTCTATGGTTGGAATGGGTAGCTTCAGTGCAAAGTTTCATCTCTCCGTTCTGTCAGTTAATGGAGTAAGTAACTGAAGATGGACTGGTTTTGAGGGCGCTTAACATTATGGATGTCAACTAATGGCCCTGCATTCTGCCTTCTGGTCAGCACACCACCATTATTTGAACCTTTTCAGATCGAATTACTGGAGCAAAATGTTCCGTAGTCTTTTTCTCCCCACTACTTCTCTCAATGCATACTGTCAGATGATACACAAGCTCAATAGGTGTCCTATAGAAGAAATTGCTTATCACATGAACTATTCTTAAATTGAAAACCCTTTGCTGATTTTTGCCTCCATATTGATGATAGTAAAAGATCAGTTTGTTGTTTGCTGTAACTTATGCTTGTGCATCAAAGGGTGCCTCTGTGTCTAATTCACTCCCTCATATCAGATATTCAACGGTCCTTGCTCACAGATATTTCAGTCCCTATTCAATAATCCCTCTTGTTCAATTGGGCACTACTTTTGCGTGCAGCCGCCCAATTTATCAGAACCATTGTCAGTTCGTGTGATTGGCAAAACTCTGAAATAATAACCATTTCGGGATATGCTGCATATACTGTGGTCATACCCAGTGCCTGAAATAATGAAGCTTTCAATGGCCTTTTACTTGACAGTTGCCTGCTCATTTTACAGCGTGTTGTGTATAATCTTTGCTTAGAGCTCCAAGCATAATTTAAAATGCTTATGACCCTGATCTGCAGATAGATAGCAGCTATAACGGTTTGTGTAAAATTTCTAAAAGCTTTCTTTGTGACAGTTAACTTTAATTCTATTTCATAGACGATGCAAATGTCTTTCATGTTGTATGTACTAATACTGGGCTTTTAATGTTTCAGCATGGTTCCTCAGGCGATTCCAACTCTGCAAAGAGCTCTATTTATTCCTTGTTAGTTACAAATGAACATTAAGTGTTTCACTTCTGTAAATTTAGAAGAAGGTTTTCGGCTTGGCTTCACTTGGATGTAATTAGGGTTTCTAGATTTAAAGATTCCATTTTAATCTGTCATGTGTAACTAATGAAATTAGGTTTTATGTAAAGTCATCCATTTAAGCACAAAATTGGGACTGATTAACAGATTATCAGAAACCCAGATGAAATCCCTCACATGGCAGCACTTTTAACATTCCGGATACTAAGTAAATATTTCTGTTCTGTTTAACAAACAATTTCAGTTTACCACCGTTTCAATCCAAACGGCAAAATAACGTACTGCTTTGATTATTAAATGTGCGATTAGACGGTGCAGTTTGAACAGCTAATTTAAGGAGCATGTTTGATTGAGTGGACTCTTCAAATTAAGTTTTAATTCAAAACCACAGTCTTGATTGGAGAGAGGAATTGCTGCATTTGTGTCTGAGATGTTTGGTGGTTTTGAATAGTATAATTTTAATAAGTGATGCAGTTTTAAAAAAGAATTTGAATGAATTGATTTTTATTCCAATGTATAATTCTTTACTGTGCAGAAAAATCTTTTAACGCTGTCTTTGGCCTTCATTTCACTTATTGCATTTTTTAAAAATGAAGTAATTCTTAGCTTGCGTTATAGATCCTGTAGAAATTGTTCGGTAATATAATAATAGAAAAATTTGTATTCTGAGAGAAAGCTGAAGTACATGAAGGAAGGTTGAAGAACATTTAATGTTTTGTTATATTTGCCAAGCTTTTTGGGTTGTGTTAACTCGGATGACATGCAACCATCTTTCCAAATGGTAATGTTAAGCATTTTGGGCACAGGGCCACTGGGTGGGGCAGGGTGGGCCAATGGTTGCAATTTGACAATATTTGACTATTACTTGTCATCATTTAATGTTACTTACACACACCCACACTTAAGTTTAGTTTGTATTGAGGCCAAATGTATTGCAACCACGTTATTTCTTACAATATGTTACCTGGTGTAAAAACAAATAAAAGACCAAATTAATAAAGTACTTTTTAGTAGGATTGCAGTGGCTGTGTCTTGTTTACTGCTGTTGTTCCACTGGGATGTTTCCCTTTTGAAGAACATTCTTGTGGTTGCCACCCCACACATTGTACCCTTTCCTAATCTGCCAATATAGGTTTCGCAACTTCCGCAACTCCTTGTTTCACTCATGCCTTCCCACCCAAACCAGGTTCTCCAGGTTCTTTCACCTGCATCGCAGGAGATGTAACACCTCTCCCTCCTCCTCCTCCTCTCTCACCTCCATTCAGGGAGCCAGCAGTACTTCCAGGTGAGACAGAGATTCAAGTGCACCTGGTCTACCCTCATCTACTGCGTTCGTTGTTCCCGACGTTGTCTCCAGTATTTCAGCGAGCTGAAGCATCGTCTAGGCAACCGTTTCACCTAACACTTGCACTCAGTTCGCCAAGGCTTACTAGATCACCTGATTGTTAACCATTTTAACTCCTCCTCCCATTCTCATATTGACCTTTCTGTCCTGGGCCATTTCCTTGCCAGAGTGAGGTCACACGCAAACTGGAGGAGCAACACCTCATATTTCACTTGGGTAGCTTATAACCCAACGGTATGAACATTGAATTCTCCACTTTTACAAAACCCTCCCCCTCAACCTTCTTTCCCCATTTACCCCCACCCTATTTCCCCCGCCCTCTCCCCTGCGCCTCACCTGGACTCGCACCTCCCCTTTCATCTACGTTCCTTCCTGTAGCTTCACAGTTCTTCAATTCTTTTGTCTCACTCCTTCTGTCTTTTCATTTCGGGGTCTTTGCCCAACCATCTGCCGACCAAAACCCTCTCCTCGCCTGTATCAACCTATTACCTGTAAGGATTTGTCCTGCCCCTCCTGTCTGCCAGCTTTCTTAACCCCCACCACCATCAATCTGAAGAAGGGTCCCGACCCAAAACATCACCTATCCATGTTCGCCAGAGATGCTGCCTGACCCACTGAGTTACTCCAGCACTTTGAGCTGTGCGTTACAAGACTTCACTAATATCATTCTGACAGTATCAGCTCTGACACTGGTAACGCACATCCCTCCGAGTTGGAACATTGCTGGTTAAAGTTGGAGACACAAGTACAAACCCAGGCTGCCATTAAAGAATAATACTGTGTGAGGAGCAAGCTTGCCAATAAGATCTTAAACCAAGGTCTATCGACCTTTGGCCAGATTTCAAATATTAAACTGAGGAATTGAGTTATCCCAGGTGTCCTCTGCAATATTTATCTTTCTAAAGAAAATCTTACCTGTTGGTTGGAGTTTGCCTAGCTCCCACAAATTGGCTACTACAATTTCCAAATTACAGGAGTGACTGTACTTAAAATGTTTCACTGACTAGTGTGCTCAGGAGTGGTCAAAGAAAAGTGAAAAGCGATTAATGTAAATGTTTTCTTTCAACTGGGTCCTCTCAAATGTTGCGGAAGGAACTGCAGATGCTGGTTTAAACCGAAGACACAAAAAGCTGGAATAACTCAGTGGGTCAGACAGCATCTCTGGAGTAAAGGAACAGGTGACGTGTGGGGGAGGGACGGAGAGAGTGGGTTGCAAGGGTTACGAAGCTAGACAAATCAATATTCATACTGCTGGGTTGTAAGCGGCCCAAGCGAAATATGTCAAATGTCGTCTACTTCATTGATGCTTACGGATATGCTTCATTAAAACCCACATTCAGGAAACTTGCGCGTCCTCTTAGATGAGTTTGGAGATAGAGGGTGGAGCAGGGCCCTTCGGCCCACAAAGTCCAAGCCCACCATCGATCACCCATTCAAATTATCCCACTTTCTCATCCACTCCCTACACACTAGGGGCAATTTTGCAGAGGCCAATTAACCTACAGACCTACTCGTGGGTGAAACTGGAGCACCTGGAGGAAACCACACAGTCACATGGGTAATGTGCAAACTCCATACAGACAGCACCCGAGGTTAGGATTGAGCCCGGGTATCTGGCACTGCAAGACGGGGTTTCTTTAGCTTGAATTTGAGTTTGGTGTGAGATTTCCTTTTGAAATAGTACTTTGAAAATGCACAAATAGTTCCAGTATGTGAAATGATGTCATTGTTGAAGCCATTATAATTAGCTCCTCAACAAAATTCAACAACCTTTATGCTTCAGTTGTAGGTTTGCCTCTTGCCAGATTCAGCAATGTGTGTCTGAGAGTTTCTTCATTTTCCTCCGTTTGCTTGATCAACATAAATATCTCGGCCTTGAAACATTCAATTGACCTGACAGCCTTGGTGCTTCTTATAACCTAATCACAATATGTGGAGAAAGTGCCTCCTTATTCCTCTCTCTACTTGCCTGAATCCATCAACACCACCTACATGCAGTCATTGCACCCATATTGCAGGGGAAAAATGATCATTTTGAAGAACGTGGTTAAGTCCAGCTCCATCTTCTCAATTCAGTGGACTGGAAGCCTAGTTATTATCATAGAATCAAACAGCACTGAAACGCAACAGTCTCATGCCAACCAAGGTGCTCCATCTGAGCTAATCCCTTTTGCACATATTTGGCCAGTATCCCTCCAAACCCTTCCTATCCATGTACCTAAGCAAATGTCTTTCAATAGTATCTGCCTCAACTACCTCCTCCACCAACCATCTGTGTGGAAAAAGTTGCCCCTCGGGTTCCCATTAAATCTTGCCCCTGTAACCTTCAACTTCACATTTCACTCCTTATTTTACACCCTTTTGTCTCTTCATCTCTAGCTTTTGTTCACCCAATTGCCTGTATCCACCTATTACATGCCCGACTTTGTCCCACTCCTACTTCCAGCTTTCTCAACACACTTCACTTCCAGCTGTTCCCCTCCCCACTACAATCAGTCCTGAAAAAGGGACCAATACGAAACGTGTTCTCTAGAGATGCTGCCTGAGCCACTGAGTTACTCCAACATGGTCTCTTTTGCTTTCTCAACTTTTGAGTTTTGCTGCATTCAAGTTGGGATCTGGACAAGGTATTGCTCTCTTTTTATTCAAACGCTCTTGAGATAAAAGGCTTCCATTACCCTTGATTCACCAAATGTTGGTGATCAGTGTGTGTGACTAGATTGGTAGTTTCCTGTGAACCTTTTGACAGCTTAACATTAAAAAAATATTCAGCCAATGCAGTTAGAATATAAAACTTCACTGCTGAAATTGGTGTCAGTACTACAAACTATTACTTAAACCAGTCGGCAGTGTGGTGCAGCAGTAGAGCTGCTGCCTCACAGCATCAGAGACCCGGGTTCGCTGTGCCCTCTGATCCTAGACCCTCCACTAGTGGAAACATCCTCTCCACATCCACTCTATCCAGGCCTTTCATGATTTGGCAGGTTTTAACAAAATCCCCCGTCATCCTTCCAAACTCCAGTGAGTGTAGGCCCAAAACCTTCCTGTTATCTTGCAAATCAACCCCTCCTCACCTGTATCCACCTATCGCTTACTAGCTCCCTCCCCCCTTTCACTCCATAGACTGGCTACTTCATGGAGATTGAAAGAGTGAAGAGGGAGGGTGGGAGGACACGAGACATCAACTACCCGGTCTCCTTTCACAGATGCTGCCTGACCCGCTGAGTTCCTCGAGCTGCCCTCTTCCTTTGTACAAATCCCAGCATCTGCAGCCTCGTGTTCCTCCATCTCCAGCATTTACAATATTCTTTTCATTTTTGAACAGCAGATTGCCGTGCCAATGGCGCCGAGAAGCCAATGGAATGCTTGGGGTGCCTTTTACTTCCCTCAGCTTCTGATCCTTAAAATCAATTGGTGCTGATTATGTTAAAGTAACACTGCCTTCAATGGAATAGGAACGGATTATTTGCACAAGTTAAATCTATTTTACTTTGGATGTGTCCTCCTGGACCTGTGGCTTACTTTTCTGAGATTGCTGAAAGTAATTGACTGAACAGCAGTTTCCCCTGAGGGCTTTGTTTGCATAACTCCATAATTACAGCATCCGTGCTGTTGAAATCGAGGGATCCTCCCGTTGCTTCCTAATCCTGGCTCATTTTTTCCCATGACCCTTTGTCCTCGCGCAGTTTTTGACCCGCTTTGATCATTCTGCCTTTTCCCCAGTCCTAAGGACATCAACAATCTAATCCTTGCTCCAGAAGTACTTCGCTGGCATTAAAACATGTTGCTACTGAATTTTACATTGCCACAGTGATCACAGTTTAATAAAATTACTGTGTGGAAAGGAACTGCAGTTGCTGGTTTATAACAAAGATAGGCACAAAGTGCTGGAGTAACTCACAAAAAGGATGGATGATGTTTCGGGTCAAGACCCTTCAGACTAAAAATTACTTGTCGAAAATATACTGCACCGGTTATGAAGAAAGAACCCATACAGGCTTTTTACCTTTCAATTGATTATTAGTGTTCGAGCCCAAGATTTTTTAAATTCTTGTGCAAATGGCAATATCGCATGTCCTTTACCTCAACAGATAATATCTGTTGGAATTATGATTTTATGGGCATAAAAAGACTAATTGCAAGCTCTCTCCATTCTGGCTTGTGTTTTATGGATTTGATTCTGACATTGAAGGATAAAAGCTTCAGGCATAACAGAGTATCTGCTGCATGACATCCATTAGCCAAACTCCACGTAGCAGATTTCACACTTTTTTTTAAATGCAAGAGAACAGACATGAATGCAAAAAGGGTGTGAGCAAGTGATCAGCTTGAGTTGTGCTTGTTTGAATTTCACATCTCTACAACATGATGTGTAAATCTGAAAAATCTCTTTTCATTGTTGAAGTTTCCTCAGGATTAAGATCCAGGCCTTATTTCACGCCTTACTTTAGGGAAAACTGTCTTAATTTACTTCCAACTCAAGAGCCAACAGATTGATGCCATATAAAATAAAAATTTGGAGCAATTTGTGATATGCACACGTTGTCTTGGAATGGTTTGGTTTCTAGCCATTTCATGGTAGTTGGTTAGATTTAGATTTTTAGATTTAGAGATACAGCGCGGAAACAGGCCCTTCGGCCCACCGAGTCCGCGCCGCCCAGCGATCCCCGCACATTAACACTATCCTACACGCACTAGGGACAATTTTTACATTTACCCAGTCAATTAACCTACAAACCTGTACGTCTTTGGAGTGTGGGAGGAAACCGAAGATCTCGGGAGAAAACCCACGCAGGTCACGGGGAGAACGTACAAACTCCGTACAGACAGCACCCGTAGTCAAGATCGAACCTGAGTCTCCCGCGTTGCATTCGCTGTAAGGCAGCAACTCTACCGCTGCGCCACCGTGCCGCCCATGGTTAGCCAGCCAGGGGAATGTGGTGGGATACACATTAATCTTTAATATCACAGGATGAATATTAAAAATGCGTGTATGGATCTATAATCTGATTCCAATTATGATTTGGGGTGTTTAGAGGGGACAGTGTTCCTGCCTTTCCCCAACCCCTGTTTAAGGGATTTGCACGTTATCCTATCCCCTGCTTCACACTTATTCGCAATTCCTATCATGCTGCAATGTTCATTGTTTTGTAATGAAGGAACGATATTATACGGGTCCACCACCGATTTTCTGGTACCCTTGGTTTCTGTGCTGTATCTCTAAACTAAAAAAACTAAACTATACATGAGTATAATCAAGCCATCCTCAGTGTACCGATACAGGATAAAGGGAATAATGTTTAGTGCAAGATAAAGTCCAGTACAGCCTCATTTGGCTACACATTGGTGTGCAAGGTGAAATATTTTCAAGCATTTTTACAGTCAAATTAATTTGTAAATGGTTTAAATTTATTTGCAAAAGTCACAGCAGTAGGAGTCGTCATTGGAAGTAACATGGATGTTTCTGTGCATGGATACCAGAAGCCACTGTTGGTTTCACAGTGTAATGATGGCAAATGCTGTCAGTTTTACTCCTGTTTTGGACACAAATTGATGATACTTTGGTGCTGTTAGTACCAGCAAAACACTGGCAAAAGTTTAAAAATCACTTGAATTTCATACATTTCACGCCACCTTTTCAGAGTGGTGTTTCAGTAAGAATCTTGTATATTACTTCTTGTCATTTGTTGTTATGCCGAGAGAGCAGGGTTGTTTTTTCAGCTTTATGGAGGTGGACAGACAAATTAATAATCTCGGTTCATGAGAAAATGGTTTGTGTGGAAGTCAAACACGACCCGCTCGCTCATTACAGAGTCCATCGCTGCCAAAATGGTGAAGAATTTTCACATGAAGTACTTCGGGTCCATTGTGGACTGGAGATTGAGGTGAGCTGGTGTGTGAATGTGTGATTTGCTGTTGTTATGTGCAGTGGGTCAGCAAATTATTAGGAAAGGTAATAGAACACAGAGCAGTACCACACAGGAACAGAGCCTTGTGCCACAATGTCCACAGGATGCCAGATTAAACTAATCTCCTCTGCCTGCATGTGATCCATATTCCTCTATGCCTACATTTCAATGTGCCTGTCCATAAAACCTCTTCGATGCCACTATTGTGTCTGGCTCTACCATCACCCAAATCAATGCATTTCAGGCCCCCACTACTGTGTTTAAAACATCTCCTTTAAGTTTTAGCCCTCTCGCCTCAAAGCTAGGCACTGCAGTCTTTAACATTTCTGCCCTGGAGGGAAAAAAGGTGCTGACTGTCTACCCTATCTGTGCCTCATAATTTTATATACTTCCATCAGGTTTCCTCTCAACCTCCGACGCTCCAGAGAAACAATTCAAGTTTGTCTAACCTTCCTTTCGCCTCTAATCCAGGCAGCATTCTGATAAACCTCTTCTGCACCCTCTTCACATTCTTCTAATTGGGCAACCAGAACTGCACGCAATACTTCAAATGCGGTCTAACCAAAGTCCTATAAAGCTGACTCTTATACTCAATTCCCCAACCAAGGCACTCAATCGTACCATAAGCCTTCTTTGCCACTCTATCTACTTGTACATTATAATCATTTTAAAGGGATTACACATTTAATGTTGGGGTGAGGCAGAATTAATTTCTGAGGGTGGTGAGGCTATGAAATTCTGCTTCAATTGCTCTTTGACGAAAGGAGTCTAGCTTAGTTTAGTTTAGAGATACAGCATGGAAACAGGCCCAACGGACCCCAGAGTCCACGCCAACCAGCAATCACTCATACACTAGTTCTATCCTACACATTAGGGACAATTTACAGAAGCCAACAAACCTGCAGGTCGTTGGAGTGTGGGAGGAAACCAGAGCACCTGGAGAAAGCCCACGTGGTCACAAGGAGAGCATACAAACTGTACAGACAGCACCTGTAGTCAGGATCGGACCTGGGTCTCTGATGCGGCAAGGCAGCAACTCTACCGCTGTGCCACTGTGCGGCCCATAGACTTTGAATAGTCTTTGGATATTTTACATGGGAAAGGTGGGTAGATACTTAATATGCAGTAGTGTGCAATGTTACTACAAGTGGACAGGTTGCAGAGTTGAGGTAATCATATCAGACTTGATCTTATTGATTGGTGATGGAGACCTGAGGAGCCAAATGGTCTTCTGCTCCCAATTTGTGTGCTAGTGTTTAACAAGAATGATATTGTTGGTTCTTGCTGCCCACCAGGTGGACCGGAGGATTGGATAGAAAATAAATAACATAAATGGGCAGCTCCGTGGTGCAGCGGTAGAGTTGCTCTAAACATCCTGCTGGCAGCTCTGCCTCCAAGCCCTGCCACTGTATGTTTCTTTTTTTCCTAGTCAGATGTGCAGCACTTTGGTCAACGTGGGTTGTTTTTAAATGTGCTATACAAATAAATTGACTTGACTTGACTTGACTTATTGAGGTCACCTCTCATTGTTCTAACGCCTACAACATACAGCCTGCCTTACTCAACCTCTTCTCCTTTGCTGCACGCCCTCTTACATGATTCCTCTTATTGTTTAGTTTTTAGTTTAGAGATACAGTGTGGTCTTTCAGCCCACTGGATCTGCACCAACCAACAGTCCCCACCAACCAACAGTGGTAGAGCGGTAGAGGAGGAATGTTTCTAGCCAGAGGGTGGTGAACTTCATTGCCTCAGACGGCTGTGGAGGCCAAGTCATTGTTTGTTTTTTTTAAAACGGAGATTGATAGGTTCTTGATTAGTAAGGAAGTCAAAGGTTGCAGTGAGAAGACAGGAGAATGGGGTTGAAAGGGAAAAATAGATCAGCCATGATTGAATTGCGGAGCATACTCGATGGGCCAAATGGCCTAATTCTGCTCCTATGTCTTATGCTCTCATAACTCTTGTTAAGTCTGAACATAAAACAAAATAGGAGGAGATTGCTCGGTTCCACTCGCCTGCTCCACTGTTCAACAAGACCATGGTCAATCTTGTCTTCCTGCCACGTTCCCTGGCTCTTGATTCCTCTCGTACCCAGAAATATATCAAACTCTGTTTTGAATGCCAGCAATAACTTGAGTCTTTACCACCCTCTGGAGTGTAGACTTGCAAAGATCCTCTGACTGAAAAATATGTTTCCTCATTTCAGTCCGAAGCTACCTACCCCATATTTGGAGCGTGTCCTACTTAGACAAGGAAACATCCTGTTGGCAGCTATGCCTTCAAGCCCTGTATTTTATCTGTCTTATTGAGGTCACCTCTCATGGTTCTAACCCCTACAACATACAGCCTGCCTTACTCAACCTCTTCTCCTGTAACAAACCCATCATCCTGGACAAAGTCCAATGACCCTTTGCTGCATTCCCTCTTCCATGACTTCCTATTGTTTAGTTTTTAGTTTAGTTTAGAGATACAGCGTATTAGTAATTCTTTCAGTAATTCTAACCTCGTGTATCTCCATTTTTTACTGATTTGCCATTGCTGCCATTCCCTAAATCCCAGCATTCCCTCCTTAAATCTTTACCACTCTTCCACCTGTGTATTAGTTTTAGAGATCCAGTGCACTCGCTGGAGTTTAAAAGGATAAGGGAGGATCTCATTGAAACTTACCAAATAGTGAAAGGCCTGGAAGCCTGGGCAGTATGTAGGTGGAAAGGATGTTTTCAGTTATGGGAGATCTAGAACCAGAGGGGACAACCTCAGAATAAAAGGACTACCTTCAAAATGTAGATGAGGAAGAATTTCTTTACTCAGAGGGAGGTGAATCTGTGGAATTCATTGCCACAGATGGCTGTGGATGCCACGTCATTGGGTATTTTGAAGGCAAAGATAGATCGGTTCTTGATTAGTCGGGTGCGGTGAGAAGGGTGTTGAGAGGGAAAAATAGATCAGCTATGATAGAATGGCAGTACAGACTCGATGTGCTGAATGGCCTACTTCTGTTCCCATGTCTTTTGGTCTTATAATCTGAATAAGGGTCCCGACTTGAAATGCAATTTTGTCTATCTTCTCTCCACAAATGCTGCCTGACTCACTGAGTTCCTCCAGCAAACTGTTTTTGCTTTTTGCTCAAGTTTCCAGTATCTACAATCTCTTACATCTCCACGATCACCATGCGTAGGGCTTTGAGCAAATTATTGAAGCTGATGCCTGACTTCATGATCCTGATGGACCTCAGTCTTAAAAGAAGAGGTTTGCCAGTAAGATGATGTGATTCAATTTCCTACAATGTCCTCATTTTGGGCAGGGTTGCAGTAGATTGGAAACTAGTAAAGACAACTCTTCCATTCAAAAAGGAGGGAGATGGAAAGCAGGAAGGTGCAGGGCTGACATCTTCACATGTGACGTCGGAAGCTATAAGCAAAGATGTTATAGCACAGTACTTCGAATAAATTCAAGCAAAGCAGCACAATGGTGTGGAAGGAAAATCATGTTGAACCATCTGTTGGAGTTCTTTGAAGAGGTAACATGTGCTGTGGATGAAGGGATACTGGTCGATTTAATATACCTGCATTTGCAAGAACATTTGTAGAGCTACTGCATCAAAGGATTTTGCATTAAAGGAAAGCTAACTGTGTGGGAAGTAACATATTGGATCAGAGATTAGCTGACTTCCAAGAAACAGAAGTTAAGCATGAATGAGTTTTTTTATGATTTGGATGAAGGGAAACCTCAAACAGTTCTGATACCAGTTCAAGCTTCAGAAGTGTGCTCCTACTCATTTCCATCAATTTTACCCATCGTTAACCTTGAAGCTTTCACATCAATGTCGTTCCCTGAATGCTTCCTGCGTCATAGGCATACAGCACAGATATAGGCTCTTCGGCCCAACTTGCCCATGCTGGCCAAGATGCCCTATCTACACTAGTCCCACCTGCCCAGTTTGGCCCATATATATCCTCTAAACCTTGTACCGCCCAATTGTATTTTAAATGTTGTTTTAGCAGCTTCCTCAGCTACCTCTTCTGGAAGGTTGTTCCATAGACCCACCACCCTCCATGCGAAAACATATCTTTGTTATAGTTAACATATCATTATTTGCCCTCCCCAAACGCTATGACGTCTTGATCCTTCAAGATGCTTTTGGGTGCAAATTTAACCATTCGGGCATTAATATAAACAACTATTTATAAATTCTTGCAGGACAAAGTTTAGTTTGGATAACTCTTTTGAAGATCCCTAAAATTGGTGATGCTTTGAATCATTCCAAGATGTTTTTTGTTTGGCGGATGTGTACATTTAGATGTACTACAGGATCTCAGCGATTTATGGGATGAAGCCACCACTGGGCTGGCCAGTATTTATTATCTATCCCCACTGACCTCTGAACATAGTGGTGCATTGGGCCTGTAGGTAAATCAGGGAATGAACAGCAGATTTCCATCCCTGGAGAGTACTAGTGAACCTGACGAGTTTGTTAAGGACAATCTAGTCGTTTCATGGTCCAGTCTTTCACTACAGATTTATTTAATTGCTTGAATTATTTTTCTCTCAGCAGCCGAGACCCAGGTGTGATCCTGACTTTGGATGCTCTCAGTGTGGAGTTTGCATGTGCTCCTTGTGTGTACATTGGTTTCATTCAGGTGCCCCGGTGCCCTCCTGCTTCCCAAAGAGGTGCAGTTTTGTAGGTTAATTGGACTCTGTAAATTGCCCTCAGTTTGTAGGGAGTGGATCCAAAAGTAGGATAACATAGAATGAGTGTGAATGGTGCTCGATGGTCCACGTGGACTTGGTGGGCCGAAGGGCCTGTTTCTGTGCTGTACCTTTCAATCAATCCAATCCAATCCAATCACAAACCAATGCAATCAACCAACCAATCTAACCAACTAACTAACTAACTAACCGACTAACCAACCACCCACCCATCAAATCTCCTCTGCTGTCAAGGTTGTGGTGTTTAAACTTGTGTCTTCACATTAATAACCAAGTCTCTGCAATCTAAGCCCAGCAGCTTAACTACTATGCTACTATAAAAGCACATCTTGTCTTACAGCCCTTAGTAACTCCCTTGCATCCACAACCTCCAGCATTCCTGGGGTAAATATTGAACTGGGCATAAGATTTTTGGAGTCATACACGTGTGAACAGCTCTTGTGTGCAGTGCGGACATGTTGGAATAACCAGCATGTTTTAAATGGTCAAGGTTACTGTATTCATTCTTCCCCTTCACAAATACAGTGTGTCTATATTTAGAGCCAGTTCCTCCACCATGGGTTTGGGCATCCTGTATTAGTCATGCTAGCGAGAAAGTCACTTCCTCTCGAAGCAGCAATGAGAGCAGTGTATTCAACCCCAGGTGAATTCCTCTTCGAAAAGTAAGTCAACACGAAATAGAGGATTCGGTAGAAAATCTTTATCCCACAATTGCTCACCAATGTGACTTATTTAGAAACGTCCTCTGGTCAAAAATGTAACTAATAAGCTCCCCCCAAAACTTGGAGTTCTTACGATCAGCTCAGTCATTTGTGACGGGGAAACCCAGCCATTTGACTAGATTTTCAGTCTAGTTTAATTTCGAGATACAGCCTGGAAACAGGCCCTTCAGCCCTCCGAGTCCGTACCCACAATGGGTATTTTCCTCCTTACACTAGTTCTTTCCAACCCTCTGGGGGCAATTTACAGAAGCCAATTAACCCACACACCTGTACGTCTTTGGAATGTGGGTGGAAACCGGAGCACCCAGAGAAAACCCACGCTGTCACAGGGAGAACGTGCAAACTCTGTACAGACAGCACCCGAGGTTAGGATTAAATCCGAGTCTCTGGCTCTCTAAGGCAGAAACACTACTGCTGTGCCACTGTGCCGCCACAGTGAGTGGACGAGTGAATCCAAAGAGACGTTCTTCACCAAAAGTCAGTTAGGTGCCACAAGAGTCAATGTTTGTAAATGTCTTTCCTCAATGTATAAATCAAATACAGTTAGCTCCCATTTTTACCGACCTATTGGGACTTTCCATCGCCCGGTGGGGGCTTCAAGGGGTTGGGAGCCTCGATCACCTCGTGGCGCCACGGGAGAAGAATGAGGAGGAGATAAGACTTTGCCTTCCATCACAGTGAGGATGTGCCTAGAGCAATCACTGTGATGGCTGTTTTGTGTAAAAAATTGTATCTGTGTGTCTTGTGTTCTTTAATGTCTACTGCCGGACCCTGACGTGAGAGGACGCTGGCGTTGAGTATTCGCCGCTTTTCCGTCAGGATAGTTTGTCTGTTTGCCTGTTTGTTTCTATGTTAATTGTATTTGTAAAGCGCTTTGTGCATGTGTTAAGGCGCTATATAAAATAAATATATTATTATTATTATTATTATTGATAATGGATTTCGGTTATAGCGGGCTTTCACCGCCAGGTTGGGCTGCCGACCCCACCCCCAGTCCTCACTGTCTTCCCGGCAGCTTCCCGACTGGACCCACTGCCGCCACCACCGGCCCACACAGCTTCCTCAGCCACTTCCAGGCCGCGTCTGCCACCTCCGCCGCTAACCTTTACCTGCACTCCGGCCACCCACAGGCCTCAACCATCGACACTGCTGATCCTCACCTCTCCCTGACTGCCAGCAGGCCAGGGCCGTCAATCCACCAGAATTCCAAGCCCCGTTCCAAACCGAGACGCTGAAGAAGGGTCTTGACCCGAAACGTCACCTAACCATGATCTCCAGAGATGCTGCCTGACTTGCTGTGTTACTCCAGCACTTGTGCCCTTTTGTGTATTAACTAGCATCTGCAGTTATTTGTTTCTACTACTTACTCGGTTATAGAGGACAATCGGCATAAACGGACGCCATTCTGTCGGTGCGTTACACCACTATGGTCTGTTATAAATAGGGTTTATTCTACATTATGCATGGCACCCTTCTTCAGACTCTGAGTCTGGAAAAGGTCCCTGACCCGAAACATCACCTAACCATGTTCTCCAGAGATGATGCCTGACCCGCTGAGTTACTCCAACACTTTGTGTCCTTTTTTGATACACCAGCCTCTTGTTGTTTCTACGCAATGCATGGACGCCATCCAAAAGTGGGTGTTAATTGCTGGTACAAATGATAATTCCACAGTGGTTTGGGTATTTTTGCTGGCCTTTTATTGAGTTTACATTAAATCTTTCTCAGCACACGACTGGAGCCATTTTAATCCCGATTACTTAATGGGATAGACCAAGCTGCAGGTTTCTTATGAGTGGACCCTCTAGAAGTGTTCTAGTTCTACAGCAGGAACTGACTTGCTCCTGCTCTCTGACCCCCTCTACAGACCATTACGATTCACTACAACAAC
The DNA here is from genome assembly GCF_053455715.1 of Rhinoraja longicauda. NCBI lineage: Eukaryota > Metazoa > Chordata > Chondrichthyes > Rajiformes > Arhynchobatidae > Rhinoraja > Rhinoraja longicauda. Next base: position 13,684,242 of record NC_135969.1, read on the forward strand.
TGAACTGAGCCATCCCTGTGGGGTCTCCCTCTATAGGTGACATGATGCACTGTAACATAGTTTAAGCTCCACAGAATATTTCCTAGAAGCCCCCCCCCCCCCCCCCCCCCCCCCCCGCCCCACCACTGCTACACTTCACTGCAATCTTCAATGGACATGCTCCACTATATGCGTCCTCTACAGGTCTCACGGGATGGATTAAATCGTGCCCAATATTGTTGCGTAGGTGGGATTAATAGCCTATCAAACATGAACTAACCTGCACATTTTATTACAGTTGTCTAGTTTGTCAATATTAATTAACAGGAAAAGTGCTACATTTGATAAACAATTGTTGAGTTCACAGAAGACCAAGACAGGTCACCAAAGCATGGTTATAAATAAGATGGATTCATAGGGTTTTTTTCCACCGGTATTTTAAGAAGTAAAATTTGATTAGAAGTAGTGCTGGGGTTCTAAGCTGGAGAATTAAATGTTATCGTTGTGTGAATTTCAAACAGTCCTTAGGATGGGCAGTCACTGCTTGTGGCCTTGTGGTAACTGGTGCCTGTGGCAAGGCATTGACTGAAAATGTTTTCTGCAAACCAGGTTTAGGAACCCCGAGATTCAATTGCTGTGAACTTGATGGGTTGTTTCCTTGCAGTAACATGGAATTCCTGGGGGGGAAAAGAAAACAAATTGTAAGACAATTGACCGATAATATATTTATATTTATTAATGATGTGAGTGGGAAAGGTTTTGTGCTCAGTGCATGCGACAATAAATTATTGATCATAGAAACAGAAACAAAGAAAATAGGTGCAGGAGGAGGCCATTCGGCCCTTCGAGCCAGCACCGCCATTCATTGTGATCATGGCTGATCGTTCACAATCAGAGGAATCAATTTGACAGAGTGTTATGTTTACATATCTGTTGTGATGTTGCAAGTAAGAATTTCATTGTTTCATTTTGGGACATTTGACAATAAAGCATTCTTGACTTGACTAGATAGGGTAAATGCACAGTGTTTTGCCCAGAGTAGGGGAATCGAGAACCAGAGGACATGGGTTTAAGGTGAGGGCAGAAAGATATAAAAGGAACCGGAGAGGTAACTTATTTTTACTCAAAGGGTGGTGGGTATATGGAACGAGCTGCCGGAGGAGGTAGTTGAGGCAAGTACTATCATAACGTTTAACAGACATTTGGACAAGGATAGGATAGGTTTAGAGGGCCATGGGCCAAGCATGGGCAGGTGGGACTAGTCTACGGTTGTACAGTGCCCTCCATAATGTTTGGGACAAAGACCCATCATTTATTTATTTGCCTCTGTACTCCACAATTTGAGATTTGTAATAGAAAAAAAATCACATGTGGTTAAAGTGCATATTGTCAGATTTTATTAAAGGCCATTTTTATACATTTTGGTTTCTCCATGTAGAAATTACAGCTGTGTTTATACATAGTCCCCCCATTTCAGGGCACCATAATGTTTGGGACACTTGGCTTCACAGGTGTTTGTAATTGCTCAAGTGTGTTTAAATGCCTCCTTAATGCAGGTATAAGAGAGCTCTCAGCACCTAGTCTTGCCTCCAATCTTTCCATCACCTTTGGAAACGTCTATTGCTGTTTATCAACATGAGGACCAAAGTTGTGCCAATGAAAGTCAAAGACGCCATTATGAGACTGAGAAACAAGAATAAAACTGTGAGAGACATCAGTCAAACCTTAGGCTTACCAAAATTAACTGTTTGGAACATCATTAAGAAGAAAGAGAGCACTGGTGAGTTTACTAATCGCAAAGGGACTGGCAGTCCAAGGAAGACCTCCACAGCTGGGGACAAGAATTCTCTCTATGATATAGAACACCTGTCCGACACTCTTCAGGTGTGGATTTGTCAATGACCACTGCCTGCAGAAGACTTCATGAACAGAAATACAGAGGCTGCTCTGCAAGATGCAAACCACTGGTTAGCCGCAAAAATAGGATGGTCAGGTTACAGTTTGCCAAGAAATACTTAAAAGAGCAACCACTGTTCTGCAAAAAGGTCTTGTGGACAGATGAGACGAAGATTAACTTATATCAGAGTGATGGCAAGAGCAAAGTATGGAGGAGAGAAGGAACTGCCCAAGATCCAAAGCATACCACATCATCAGTGAAACACGGTGGTGGGGGTGTTATGACCTGGGCATGTATGGCTGCTGAATGTACAGGCTCACCTATCCTCATTGATGATACCACTGCTGATGGTCGTAGCATAATGAATTCTGAAGTGTATAGACACATCCCATCTGCTCAAGTTCAAACAAATGCCTCAAAACTCATTGGCCGGCGGTTCATTCTACAGCAAGACATACTGCTAAAGCACCAAAGGAGTTTTTCAAAGCTAAAAAATGGTCTATTCTTGAGTGGCCAAGTCAATCACCCGATCTGAACCCAATTGAGCATGCCTTTTATATGCTGAAGAGAAAACTGAAGGTGACTAGCCCCCAAAACAAGCATAAGCTAAAGATGGCTGCAATATATGCCTGGCAGAGCATCACCAGAGAAGACACCCAGCAACTGGTGATGTCCATGAATCACAGACTTCAAGCAGTCATTGCATGCTAAGGATATGCAACAAAATACTAAACATGACTACATTCATTTACACGACATTGCTGTGTCCCAAACATTATGGTGCCCTGAAATGGGGGGACTATGTATAAACATTGCTGTAATTTCTACCTGGTGAAACCAAAATGTGTAAAAATGGACTTTATTAAAATCTGACAATGTGCACTTTAACCACATGTGATTTTTTTCTATTACAAATCTCAAATTGTGGAGTACAGAGGCAAATAAATAAATGATGGGTCTTTGTCCCAAACATTATGGAGGGCATTGTATGTGTACAGTGTATGGGCCATGTTGGTCGGCATGGGCACGTTTTCACGCTGTATGACTCTATGAGATTACAAATAATAATGACTTGAATCTACATAATATCTTTCACGTGGTGTTTTACAGAAGTGGGGGCAAATCAACATTTTGAAATAAGCCTCACGATGTATCACGATAGGTGGCTTTGAGTCAAAAGGGAATATAAAGGGCTACTTAAAAGGAGTGAAAGAGGTAGTGAGGGGAAGAGGGGACTCCAGTGAACACATTCTCCATCCAAGACTGTATTGGATGGAGACTCTGCCAAAGGTAATACATAGAAACATGCACACAATACTCCAGGTGCAGTCTCACCAGGGCCCTGTACAACGGCAGTAGGACCTCCTTGCTCATACTCAAAGCCTCTCGCGATGAAGGCCAACATGCCATTTGCTTTCCTCACTGCCTGCTTTACCTGCATGCTTATTTTCAGTGACTGATGTACAAGAACACCTAGGTCTCTGTGCACCTCCCCTTTTCCTAATTTGACACCATTCAGCACTAATCTTCCTTCTTGTTCTTGCCACCAAAGTGGTGGGAGAGAGGAGGATGATGGCAAAGCTAACATCGCTGCTGGACAACGACTCCCACCCCATGCAGGACATTGTCACTGCACTGAGTAGATCCTTCAGTGACAGACTCCTTCACCCCAAGTGCGTGACGGAGAGATATAGGAGGTCCTTCCTTCCCGCTGCTGTGAGACTGCACAACCAGCACTGCTCCCAGCAGACGAGTCAACAATAACAGCTAAGAACACATGGAAAACGGATGACAATTTATGCATCTTCTATTTATAATGAATGATCTCTTGATCTCTTGCTATCCACTTTGCTGCTGTAACACTGTAAATTTCCCCGGTGTGGGACGAATAAAGGAATATATTATTATTATTATTATTATTATTATAACCTCACATTTATCGACAATGCATCAGCCCATTCACCCAACCTATCCAAGTCACCCTGCAGCCTCATAGTATCCTCCTCACAGCTCACAGTGGCACCCAACTTGTGCCATCCGCAAACTTGGAGATGTTACATTAAATTCCTTCGTCTAAATCGTTACTATAGATTGTAAACAACTGGGGTCCCAGGACTGAGCCTTGCGGCACCCCACTAGTCACTGCCTGATACTAAAGGTAATGTCTGGAGCTCAGTTATCGGGCTAGCATTAGTGGAAGGAGTGAGACCATGCATTGGGAAGTAGGGGCAAGAGCTTTAAAGTTGAATATTATTCAGCTCTGAACAATACCTTGGAGTGCTGGAATCTGTTTAGAACAGACCACAGTCTTTCAGGTTCTCCTTAATGATGATGTCTGTCACTGCATCAAACACAAACTTGACGTTCTCTGTGTCTGTAGCACAGGTCATGTGAGAGTAGATCTCCTTCACACCTTTCCTCATGTTTAATTCCAGGAACTGGAGTTTAATGTAGTTTCCAGCATCTTCCAATGAGTTGTTGCCTGTAAAAGGTGGAAAAGAACCCAATGAGATTCAATGGTGAAAATGGCTCCTGCTTTGCCTTGGACATGGATTCATCTTGCTCTCTGTTTGACCACGGGCAGTCTGGGCTGCGAATTCAATGGTAAGTCATTTCATCCACAAGCAACAGAGGGCGCAGCGGTAGAGTAGCTGCCTTACAGCGCCAGAGACCCGGGTTCTGAAAGAAGGTGATGAGCAATATTAGCTGATTTGCTCCGAGATCCAAAGGATTCCCAACTCTTTGGCATGGACCCTTTAGCCCTTGGGGTGGTGCAGCAGTAGAGTTGCTGCCTTACAACGTTAGAGACCCAGGTTCGATCCTAACCCAGGGTGTTTGTATGTTCTCCCTGTGACCACGTGCGTTTTCTCCGGGTACCATGTATGGTCTCAGCTTTACCTTCAGTTGATTTGATGGGTGCCCTCACCCTTTCTGGTTTAAGGTGAGAGGGGCAACTTATTCACACGCTGGGCGATGGGCATACGGAACATGCTGCCAGAGGGGGTTGTTGAGGCAGGTACTAAACCGACATTTAAAAGACATTTGGACAGATACAGGGAAAGGAAAGGTTTAGGGTGATGCCAGCCAAATGTGGGCAGGTGGGATCAGTGTCGATGTTCGATCCTGACTACGGGCACTGTTTGTATGGAGTTTGTACGTGCTCCCCGTGACCGACGTGGGTTTTTATCCAGGAGCTCCGGTTTCCTCCACAACTCCATCTTAGTCGACGTGTGCAAGTTGTGCCAAAAAGTCTGTTTCCATGCCGTGTGACACTATGACTGTATCCTGATCCTGAGTTTTGTCCTGTGTGGGAGGCCAAGTAAAATGGAATTCAGTGGGAGGCATGAGGGAACTCTCTGTGGATTGGAATAACAGTTGGAATAAAGGGCAATGGCCCTGGATGTTCATGGGTATTTGTCGAGGACATCACCCTGTGACCTGTTGTATCCTGGGCCCAGCTATAATTTGGTTGCATCATTAAGGATTATCCTTCCATTTTGAAGACACAAGATCTGGTGGCATCATTTCACAATTATCATTCACAACTTGTATAATGAACCTGCCGTGCATGCATCATGTAGGACAACATTCAGGAAACAGCTCAGGACCATCTCCAACTGGATTGCCAACACTGGCAATATCTTGGGATTAGCCGCTGCCCAGGAACATAACTGGACCGAAATTAAAGCAAACTGTTGAGGAACTCAGCGGTTCAAGCAGCATTTGTGGAGACAAAGTGATGGTCAAGGTTTCAGGTCAAGATCTTGCATCGTACACTTCTCCAAGCCTGACCAACACAAGCCTGACCAACACAATCCAGGGTGGCATGGTAGTGCAGCTGTAGTGTTGCTGACTTACAGCGCCAGAGACCCGGGTCCTGACTATGGGTATTATCCGTAAGGAGTTTGTACGTTCTCCCTGTGACCTGTGTGGGTTTTCTCCGGGAGCTCCGGTTTCAACCTACATTCCAAAGACAGACAGGTTTCTAAGATAATTGGCTTCAGTAAGTTTGTAAATGATCCCTCGAGTGTGTAGGACAGTGTTAGTGTGCGGGGATCTCTGGTCGGCGTGGACTCGGCAGGCCGTAGGGGCTTTTTCCACTCTGTATCTCTAAGCTAAACGATAAAGTGGAAATATTGATTGTAAAATATGCCAACAACTTTGCATTGGAGAAAGAGAGGGTTGCAATTGTAACTCACCTTTTATAAGCTTAGGATATCCCAAAGGGCTTTAGTGCAAAACCTCTGAAGTGTAGTTACTGCCACAGTGTCCATAGACAATGCAGCAACTAAATTGTGCACAGCATCATCCCATCAACATTAATATCCAGATAATCTTTAGACCTCAGAGTTTAGAGATACAGCAAGGAAACAGGCCCTTTGGTCCACTGAGTCCGTGCTGACCAGCGATCACCTGTACACTAATACCAACTAGCACTATCCTACACACTAGGGACAATTTACAATTTTACCAAAGTCAATTAACCTTTAGACCTGTTCGTGTTTGGAGTGTAGGAGGAAACCGGAGCACCTGGAGAAAACCCACACCGGTCACAGGGGGAACGTACAAACTCCTTACAGACAGCACCCGTGGTCAGGATTAAACTTGGGTTTCTGGTCCTGTAAAGTTACAATTACAATTTCAATTAAAGTAGCAGCTCTACCATTATGTAAGAAAATAACTGCAGATGCTGGTACAAATCGAAGGTATTTATTCACAAAATGCTGGAGTAACTCAGCAGGTCAGGCAGCATCTCGGGAGAGAAGGAATGGGTGACGTTTCGGGTCTGAAGAAGGGTCTCGACCTGAAACGTCACCCATTCCTTCTCTCCTGAGATGCTGCCTGACCTGCTGAGTTACTCCAGCATTTTGTGAATAAATACCTTCGAGCTCTACCATTATGCTACTGTGATCTTGGGATAATGTTGGCGGAGTTGTAAACACTTTAGTTCAGTTTAGAGATACAGCGCGGAAACAGGCCCACCGAGTCCGCGCCACCTAGCGATTCCTACACACACTCGGGACAATTTACATTTATACTAAGTCAATTAACCTACAAACCAGTACGCCTTTGGAGTGTGGGAGGAAACCGAAGATCTCGGAGAAAACCCACGCGGTCATGAGGAGAACCTACAAAGTCCGTACAGACAGCACCCGTGGTCGGGATTGAACCCGGGTCTCTGGCGCTGCAAGCGCTGTAAGGCAGCGACTCTACCGCTGCGCCACTTGCTGGAGCACCGGGGATAACTCCCCATCCCTCGTGACATTGCAGTGGGACCTTTAATGTTCAGCTGAGAGGGGCGACAAGGCAGCAGTTAAACACCCCATTCAAAGGGCAGCTGTGTGCATCAGTCTAGGTTCAGTACTCATCTCTGGACGAAGCTTTGAAACCACTTGCATCTTCTGACTCAGAGGTGAGAGAGGAAACATTGGCAAACTTAAGGAGGTAATTTCTCATAGACTGGAAATGGGTGTAGACTATTGTTTTTTTCCCAACAGCTGAGCAAAATGTTTTGTTAGTGAAATAAAGATAGCAGGTCAAGCGGGAAAGCTTACAGATGCTCTGTTAACAATAAATGCAGTGCCATTGTTATAACTGTGGTGGAGTGTAAAAGTTTGGATGAATTCATCTGCAGTCAGTGCTGAACCTAGGTGTGTGTAGGTTGAATTGGCAGTAAGGTAGGCAAATGCAAGCCAGCATTCATTTTGAGGGGACTAGAGTATAAAAGCAAGGATGTAATGCTGAGGCTTTGTACAGCGCTGGTGAGGCCACATTTGGAATATTGTGAGCCGTTTTTATCGCCATATCTGAGGAAGGATTTGCTGCCATTGGAGAGCTTCCAGAAGAGGTTTACGAAAATGATTCTGGGGATGATTGGGTTAACGTATGAGGAGTCCTTAAAGGCTCTGGGCTTGTACGCACTGGAGTTTAGAAGGATGAGGGGGGGATCTCATTGAAACCTCCGGAAAAAGAAAGGCTAGATAGGGAGATGGTGGGAAGTATGTTCCCAGTAATGGGAGATTCTAGAACTGGAGTGCATAGCCTCAGAATAAAAGGACGTGCCTTTTAGAATTGACAAGAGGAGGAATTTCTTTAGCCAGAGGGTGGTGAACCTGTGGAATTCATTGCCACATACAGCTGTGGTGGCCAAGACATTGGGTATGTTGAAAGCAGAGATCGATAGATGGCAGAGATGGCAGGAGAATGGGGTTGAGAGGGAAAAACAGATCTGCCTTGATTGGATAGTAGAGTAGACTCGATGGATCGGATGGCCTAAATCTGTTCCTATGTCTTATGGTTTCATGTTGTTCCCTGACCTAGTGGGAACCTAGTGGGAATACTGTAGAAAAGGTGCCACGAGAAAGGGAGTTGCAACAGTGCTTGCACTGACCGTCATAGTCCGGGAAACAGATGCTCAGATGGGTCTTCTTGATCTTCATCTCGAACACGTCCTTCTTGTTGAGGAAGAGGACAATGGAGGTTGCAATGAAGTAGCGATGGTTACAGATGCTGTTGAAGAGATGTAAGCTCTCATGCATGCGGTTCTGCCATTGATAAATAATAATTGATCATTGAATTTCGAATCATTAGTTGTCATGCCAAGACAAGTCAAATTTATTGCTGTATACTAAGTACGGTGAAGTACAATGAAAATTTTGCTTGCAGCATCGTCATAGACAGATAGCCTCAGACAACACACAAAAATGTGAATTATACATAAATTACACATAAATAACACAAACTGCACATAATTTCTACAAGACAGTGAAAGGAAAAGACTGGGGGAAAAACATGCCATTGCAAAACACAACTAGAAAAGAAGCCCATGGTACTCCATTAAACAATTAAATATGCAACCTTTAGTATTTTTAGCCTGCAGAAACAAAACTTATTGCTATTGAAAAGACCTCTACAATATACAGAAGGCAATTAATGTACAAACCTGCACGTCTGTGGAGTGTGGGAGGAAACCAGAGCATCCGTACAAAGCCCACACAGGAAGAATGTACAAACTCCGCACAGACAGCACCCGAGGTCACGATCGAACCTGGGACTCTGGTACTGTGAGGCGGCAGCTCTACCAGCTGGCAGCAGAGAAGCAGTTCCAGTGGCAGTGCTCGAGGAAAGCTGTAGTCATGGTTGGCAATAATTGCACAATGGGCGGCAAGATGAGTATATCCTTGGAGGTTGACCCCTTTGTAAGAGTAGGTAGTAATGTGGAACTGAATTTTTATTTAAAATTTTTTTTGGAATTGGATCTCCTACAAGACTTCGGGCAGTTATACTAGAGGCTGCTTGGGTCAATTATCTGAATCTTTGATGCCATTGGTGACATTTCCAAGAACTGTGGCCTTCATTTTCAGTGGTAAAAAAACTGTATTTTGTGTTAGATGTTATTTATGGTTTGAGTTTGTGAATGAATTGCTTACTGGGATGGTGATGTTGGGGATGGAGGGGCTGTGGGTTGTTGGTGGGTGTCGGGAGCGGTGTTGTCTGGGGCTATTCCAGCCAACACCTCATCATGGTGTTCTCATCATGAGAACCTTCTCATCCTAAATGATCTCACTAAGTATGGAGTGTAAATGGTGGCACATTGTACTGATGCCTCTGCCAGAAGCACCATCGAAGGAATCTACAGGAGTCGCTGCCTGTAAAAGGCAGTGACAGACCCACACCAGCCTGGCCACGCTCTCATTGCATCCTGACATCAGGAAGAAGGTACAGGAGCCTGAAAACTGTAACGTCCAGGTTCAGGAGCAAGCAGCTTCTTCCCTACAGCCATCAGGCCATTAAACACTACAACCTCCAACTAAACACCGAACTACATAGACTCGGGGGGCACTGCCTTTGTGTACTATTTTTAATTGTTTTTTTACATATTTACACCAAACTTACTTTTGGCATTGTTTATCGTGTTTACGGTGTCCTATGTTTACATATCTGTTGTGCTATATCTGTTCTGCAAGTAAGAATTTTATTGTTCTGTTTCGGGACATATAACACTAAAACACTCTTGACTCTTGAGTGTTTACTGGGGCTAACATTATCTCACCATCTCGTGCCTAAAGTACTGCAGGTAGCGATGATGTGGTATGGATTCTGTCAATTCTTGTGTGCCCTGGTAAACCCAGACGTTATGAGGTGATGGGATTTAGTTTAGTTTAGAGATACAGCATGGAAGCAGCCCTTCGGCCCACTGAGCCCGTGCCGACCATCGTTCACCAGTTCACACTAGTTCTACCCTACACATTAGGGACAATTTACAGAGCCTACAAACCTGCATCCTTGGAATGTGGGAGGAAACCGGAGCACCCGGAGAAAACCCGCGTGGACTCAGGGAGAACATGCAGACTCCTTTCAGACAGTACCCGTGGTTAGGCTGGAACTCGGGTCTCTGTCGCTGTAAGGCAGCAACTCTACCGCTGCGCCACCGTGCCGCCCCCATTGCCACAGTCTGCAGTGGTACTGGAGCAGGGATGGTTCGGGCATTGGTGTTTGAGGAGAAGGCTCCATCTCCACCTCCTCTTCCCCTCAGTGGTTGTCGGGTTGCGTGAGGGTCCCCTTCTGTCTTCCCACCCACTTACCACTTCATCGTCCTCCACCAAGACCATGTCGTAGGCACTGAGCGCACCGATGAAGATGATGCACGTGACCCCTTCGAAGCAGTGGATCCATTTCTTACGCTCGGAACGTTGTCCCCCAACGTCAAACATCCTGGGGAGGGAGAGGAAGGGGGATGAAGGACAACTAGATGTGGTTCACAGGATCTATGAGGATGTCGCTAGGGCTCGAGGGCCTGAGTTATAGGTAGAGGTTGAGCAGGCTAGGACTCTGGAGTCTGGACAAAAGACTCTGTGCATTTATCCAATCTATTCCTCTCATGATTTTGTACACCTCTGTATGATCGTCCTCTAGCATCCAACGAATAGAGTCTTCTTGTCCAGGGTAGGAGAATCGAGAACCGGAAGACATAGGTTTAAAGTCAAGGGGGGGAAAGATTTAACAGGAACCCGAGGGGTCACTTTTTCATACCAAGGGTGGCGGGTATATGGAACAAACAGCCAGAGGAGGAGCGGAGAGAGGTACTATTGCAATGTTTAAGCAACATCTGGACTTTCAAGAGAGAGCTAGATAGAGCTCTTAATGATAGCGGAGTCAGGGGGTATGGGGAGAGGGCAGGAACGGGGTACTGATTGAGAATGATCAGCCATGATCACATTGAATGGTGGTGTTGGATCGAAGGGCCGAATGGCCTACTCCTGCACCTATTGTCTGTTGTCTATTGACAGGTACATGGACAGGAAAGATTTAGAGGGATGTGGGGCAAACACAGGCAGGTGGGACCGGTGTAGATGGGACATGTTGGCCGGCGTGGACAAGTTGGCCAAAGGGGCTGTTTGCACGCTGTGTGACTCTACGACTCCCCCTGCTGGTAGACTGACCCTGTGAGGGTTGGATGTGCACCTGGTGGCCCCTTGATAACCCGCTACCAGTACCTGAAGTTGAGATCTTTCAATCCGAACTGGGTCTCAATGATGCCAGTGGTCTTCACTCGTGAGCGCAGCACGTCCTGCTCGGTGGGGAGGTAGCCTGGCAGGACAAGGCGATCCAGGTCGTTGAGGTAACTGAAGCAGTCAAATGAAAAGCAATGGATGAGAACTCAGTGAACGACCATCGGGTTGGTTACCTGTCAATGTTTCTGCACATAAGACAAAGCAGTACTTGGCGATTCCCTTCCTACTCTACACTCTCCCTGGGTGTTCCAGTGACCCACTTGTCCTTTCTGTTCAGTGAGTTACTCTCAGCTCATTCTCCACTAAACTGGAGGACAACAATCACAGATGGGTTTGCAGCATACTTCTCTTCAGTCTGCAAGAGCGATCCTCAGTTTCACTTCTTTAATTCTCCAGCCCACTCTGATCTACCATGATAGATCAGCCATGATTGAATGGCAGAGTCGACTTGATGGGCCGAATGGCCTAATTTGCTCAGAACTTATGAGCATGATCTTTTTCCTCAGTCCCAACAAAGCTCATCAAAACTGCACTCGTATCTGACGTGACATGTTCTGCCTTCCTGATCCAATGTTTTTGATCAGTTTCTCGTCTCTATTTCTAATTACATCTCCTCTTGAGCCATATCCTCCTACATTGACCATCATGTTGTCAATTCAACCACTTCTCCTTCCCCTATTACAGTTCTGCCCTTTTATTCTCTCTGAATCTTTCTCTCTATCTATAATTTAAAGCTTTATCTCTGAACTTGCCAAGATTTGATAACATACCCAAAGAACTGTTATATTAACCCGCTTCTTTCTCCACAGATGCTGCCTGACCTCCTGTGTATTTCTGACACCCTGTGAAATATTTTGAAGGAGGAGGGATGAGGAATCTGATTAATTCCTCTTCTTTATAAAAGTCTGAAGCTTAATATATTTGGGTTCTATTACCAAAGTGTCATATTGGCCCCTAACGCAGTGCCAGAGGATAGGGGATGTCAGATTGGCCATGTAATCTTGGCCAAAACCTGCCACTGGTGTGAAGAAATGGTGTGCTCAATGGTTGGATGCTCCTCAATTGAAGGTTACAGATCTCTGCATCATTTGAGAAGATCTGGAGATCACTTGGTGTTTTGGCTGACGTTCCTCTCCACTAACACCATTAAAATGGATTCATTCACCCCCGTTGGAGTCTATGAAACATCACCTGTGCAGTTTGATTTATTCTACTTGCTGCATATCAAAACTGCCTTGGTTTTAAGAAAACTCACAAAAACTGTAGATGCTGAAATTCTGCTCTGAAGATGTATCTTCAACCTGAAATGTTGTTTTGGTTTCCCTTTCCACAGATGCTGCCAGATCTGCTGAGTGTTTCCAGCTCATTCTCTTTTTGTTTCGTGTTTCCAGCATTTGCAGTTCTATGATTATCATTAGGCTGTTAGACTGCGATGCATTGTTGTCTGTGGCTGCTTGCTGTGAATGGTTTGGCTGCCATGTTTCCTATATCACAACACTAATTGCATTTTGAAAAGTACATAATCGCAGAGCACTTTGTAACAACTTCTGGGTTGTGCACGGTGGTGCAGCAGCAGAGCCTTACAGCGCCAGAGACCCGGGTTCGATTGCCACTATGGGTGCTGTCTGTGCGGAGTTTGTACGTTCTTCCTGTGACAATGTATAATTTAGAGTGTAGGATAGTGTTCGTGTAAGGGGTGATCATTGGTCTGTGCGGATTCGGTGGGCCAAGAAACCTGTTTCTGCTCTGTATCTCTAAAGTAAGGTGCTGTGCGCAGGTCTTTTCAGATGACATTATATAGAGTCTGAAGAAGGGTCTCGACCCAAAACGTCACCCATTCCTTCTCTCCAGAGATGCTGCCTGTCCCACTGAGTTACACCAGAATTTTGTGTCTATCTTCGATAAGATATGCTTTGATGTTGTGATACTAGTTGTCGCCAGGAGATGGTGCCATTGAGCTATAAAGGACAAAGTCATGACTAAAAATTGCACCACAATGTCCAAAAATATGCAGCAACTTGCATATTCAAAACACTTAAATGGCCAATAACTTTGGGAGTGGAGGTGATTTTCAGAGGAAAACTTTGTGTGCCCATGGGAATTAACGACTGGTTTTCCTGGTTTCTGGTACTCTGGTGTTCTAAGCGAGGGTACTGTTCGATTCACCTCTACCCCATTGTGGACATTGGACTTTGTCGAAGGAACTGATGTGCTACAATGCTGAGAACTACGTTCTGCACCATGAATCTTCCCCTTTGCTCTCTTTATCGTACCTGAGTTTGAACTGATTGTATCTATGTATGGTATATCTGAAAAGGACCCAAAGTGCTGGAGTCACTCAGCACGTCAAGCAGCATCTCTGGAGAACATATGGGATTGGTGACGTTTCAGGTCAGGACCCTTCTTTAGACTGATTGTGAGGGGTGGGGGTGGGGCAGAAAGCTGGAAGAAGGGAAGCATGGCAGTTAATATGTGGATACATGTGGGGGGGGGGGGGTGATAGGCAGATGGAAGGTATGCAGCGGTAGGCGGTGAAGAGTTGCAAAGTGTGAAGCAAGAGGAAGGGATGTAGGAGGGGGGAGAAATGGGTACAAATCAACTGGGGCATAGGGAGGGGGGAGGGAGTGTGAGGGTGGAAAGGGGGAAGTGAAGGAGAAAGGAAGGGAAGAAAAGGGAAGGGGGCGGATGTAGAGGTTACCTGATCTGTTGGATAGCATGCAAATCAATGCTATCAATCACTGTACCTCACTCAGTACATTGGCAATAATAAACCTAAACCTAAATTGGCCGCACAGTGGCGCAGCAGTAGATTTGCTACCTTACAGTTGCACATTTGATTCTGGCCTCGGGTGCTGTCTATATGGAGTTTGCATGTTCTCCCTGTGACCTGTGTGGGTTTTTCCCGGCGGCTCAGGTTTCGTCTCACGCTCCAAAGACATGCAGGTTTGTCGGTTACATGGCTTCTGTAAAATATCCCCAGTGTGTTGGATAGAACTAGTGTACGGGGTGAATGCTGGTCGGTGCGGACTCGGTGGGACGAATAAACATAGAATCATAGAAAGTAGGTGCAGGAGGAGGCCATTTGGGCCTTCGAGCCAGCACCGCCATTCATTGTGATCATGGCTGATCATCCACAATCAGTAACCCGTGCCTGCCTTCTACCCATATCCCCTGATTCCGATTGCCCCTAGAACTCTATCTAACTTTCCGCTAGCCCCCAGAGCTCTATCTAACTCTCCGCTAGCCCCTAGAGCTCTATCTAACTCTCCGCTAGCCCCTAGAGCTCTATCTAACTCTCCGCTAGCACTAGAGCTCTATCTAACTCAAGGACCTATTTGCACACTTTACCTCTAAACTATACTGATCTAAACACCCAGTTATAGGGGTGGGGTTTTGACCAAGGCAGATTGAAAAGAAGATGATGGTGGAACATAGAGTATCTAGGAAAGGAAAGCCAGGAAATATGTGGGCTAATGAAGGCACAATTGGCAACAATGGGATAAGAGATGCATCTCTAAACTAAAGCTAAACTGTTTTGAATCCACTGTTCTATTCCAATGACAGGTCAAGTTGGTTCTTCTGACGTTCAGACCCATTGCCCCGATGAGACAGAGAGGAAGCCACCTACTATCCAGCAGAGTCGTTCAGCTGGTACTCTGAGGCCCGATCAAAGCAGACTTGGATCCCGGAGTCCTTCCAGAGGCGGCTGATGATGTCGAACAGTTCCTTCGGCATGGAGCCCTCCTCAAGGGTGTCCGCGAGATGTATCAGCTTGCGTGAGTCGTCCTGCCGAGAGAGAGTGGGGGAGAGATAGAGAGAGAGAGAGAGAGAGAGAGAGAGAGACAGAGAGAGAGAGAGAGAGAGAGAGAGAGAGAGAGAGAGAGAGAGAGAGAGAGAGAGAGAGAGAGAGAGAGAGAGAGAGAGAGAGAGAGAGAGAGAGAGAGAGAGAGAGACAGAGAGAGAGAGAGAGAGAGAGAGAGAGAGTTACAAGAGTTGGCTGCACGTGAACCCTTAGGTAATCGTCTCTGACAAAGGACTAGGGATGCTGCCTATTGCAGTCGAGCAATTGATCTAATCTGAAGATAGACATGGAATAATGGAGTAACTCATCGGGTCAGGCAGCATCCCTGGAGAAAATGAAGAGGTAATATTCTGGGTCGAGACCCTTCTTCAAACTATTCCTTTTCTCCAGAGGTGTTGAGGACCCGCTGAGTTACTCCAGCATTTTGTGTCTATCTAGGGTGTAAACCAGCATCTGCAGTTCCTCCTTACACAACCGTTATAATCTGCTCTATTGTGAAAAGCAGCTCACTGCACCATTTCCCCATACTCCTCCCATGGCCCAGCATCTGTCCGCCTTTACTGACCCAACACCCACACCATTAGGGTGGACAACCCCCAAGGTTCATTAGACTATGAGTAATGGGGAATGGTAGAGCAGTGGTTGAATTACTCTACCAACTGCCAGAGTTTTGCACTGTTATCCTCGGACGTGAGTTCAATTCCCACCTTGGGGAATTTAAAGTCAAGTAGCTGAGGACATCTAGAAATTTAAAAAACGGTCACTCCCAGTAATCGCAACATGAGTCCTAGGGGCACGGAGTCTACAGCATGGAACAGGCCGCTCGACCCAACTAGCCCACACCAGCCAACATGGTCCCATCTAAACTCGTCCCACCTGCCCGTGCTTGGCCCATATCCCACTAAACCTGTCCTATCCATGTACCTGCCCAAATGTCCCTTAAATGTAATGATAGTACCTGCCCCAACTACCTCCTCTGTCTCCACTACCCTGTCTGCCACTGTCTCCACTCACCTGTCTGCTGCTGTCTCCACTCACCTGTCTGCCACTAACTCCACTCACCTGTCTGCCACCATCTCCACTACCATGTCTGCCACTGTCTCCACTCACCTGTCTGCCACTGTCTCCACTCACCTGTCTGCTGCTGTCTCCACTCACCTGCCTGCCACTGTCTCCACTCACCTGTCTGCCACTGTCTCCACTCACCTGTCTGCCGCTAACTCCACTAACCTGTCTGCCACCGTCTCCACTACCATGTCTGCCACTGTCTCCACTCACCTGTCTGCCGCTGTCTCCGTAGCCGATGCTCAGAGTAGTCATGGCCTTCACGATGGCCAGTATCGACTGCAGGATGTTGCTGTAGATAATGCTGATGAACTCCAGACATTCCTCCCGGGAATAACCATCCTGGTGAATAATTCTGTCAAGCAACGGCAAGGGTGAGTACAAGGACATGTGAAGCCAATCTTTACCTTCCCATCTGAGCCCTGTATTCCCCTGCTATCTCGGGATATAATGGTCATTGCCCTGAAGTTTAGTTTAGAGTTACTGTGTGGAAGCATGACCTTTGGCCAACTGAGTCCACATCGACCATCGATCACCCGTACACTTGCATCTGACACACACACCAGGGACATTTTACAGAAGCCAATGAACCTATAAACCTGCAAGTCTTTAGAATGTGAGAGGGAACCAGAGCACCCGGTGAAAACCCACGCAGTCACAGGGACAATGTACAAACTCCGCACGGAGAGCACCCGAGGACAGGATTGAACTGGGGTCTCTGGCGCTGTGAGGCAGCAGTTCTTCTGCTGCGTCGTTGTGTGGCCCATACTTCCCCATTCACCAAGCATCCGAAACTCTCTGGTTGTGGTTGAGAATCTCAAATTTCACTAGCTTTTGGAAATAAAGAAATTTCCACTGATTTTAGTCCCAAATGGCTAATCCTTATCGTGAAGCAGTACCCTAGTCCTATGGATGCAACCTCTTGGCATCTATCCCTGGTGATCCCTCTCAGAATCCTGTGTATCAACGATCTCTCTTTCTTCCAAACATCTGTCTCTGTCTCACCAAGAGACATCTTCCTCATCCAGGAATCAATCTAGTGAATCTAGGTCAGAGAGCAGCATGGTGGAGCAGCGGTAGAGTTGCTGCCTTACAGCGCCAGAGGCCTGGGTTCGATCCTGATTAAGGGTGCTGTATGTACGGAGTTTGTACATTCTCCCCGTGACCTGCGTGGGTTTTCTCCGGGTGCTCCAGTTTCCTCCCACACTCCAAAGACGTACAGGTTTGTTGGTTAATTGGCTTGGTAACATTGTAAATGGTCCCTAGTGCGTGTGGGATAGTGCTAATGTACGGGGATCACTGGTCGGCGCGGACTCGTTAGGCCAAAGGGCCTGTTTCCGCGCTGTATTTTAAAAACTAAACTAAACTAAAACTAGACTACATTCTCTCCAAGCCAAGTATATCTTTCCTTAGGCATGAAGACCAGAACTGTGCACAATCTTCCAGCCATGGTCAAGGTTTACAAGAATGACTCCAGGAATGAGTGGGCTAGCATATGATGAGCGTTTGACAGCACTGGGCCTATACTCGCTGGAGTTTAGGTTGAGGGGGGACCTCATTGAAATTTACAGAATAATGAAAGGCATAGATAAGAGTGGATGTGGAAAGGATGTGGGAGAGTCTAGGACCAGAGGTCATAGCCTGAGAATTAAAGAGTGCTCTTTTAGAAGGGAGGTGAGAAGGAACTTCTTTGGTCAGAGGGTAGTTAATCTGTGGAACTCATTGTCACCGAGGGATGTGGAGGCCGTCAGTGGATATTTTTATGGCAGAGATAGACATATTCTTGATTAGAACGGGTGTCAAGGGATATGGGGAGAAGGTAGGAAAATGGGATTCGGAGGCAGAGATCAGCCATGATTGAATGGCAGAGTGGGCCGAATGGCCTAATTCTACTCCTAAAACTTGTGAACTGGTGAAGTGTTTTATTTTTAGTTCTTGCACAATACGAGAAGTTAATTGCCAAGATATAGTACGCTACAGACCAAGTGCTGGCAAATGGGACTAGAATCGATTTGATGGTCGGCATGGAGATGGAGGGCTGCTTGGGAGGTATTGCTTCCATGACTCAAATATAGTTATTGATGAGGGAGCACAAATGCCACCTGTTATCCAGAGTAGGGGTTATTGGATATTAATGGGTTTCTGTTTTGCAGTGAATGTCGTACCTGTAAAGGAATGTGTGACTTATCTTGTAGGTATGTCAGGTGTGTTTTAGTAACAATGGGTTTACTGAGGTAATTCAAGCCCTCAGCCAACTTGCTAGGACTGAACCTGTGCCCTGCAGAATTAATCAGACATTAACCTTTCATGGTATTTACCATCTCATTGGGAGGATATCTGAGCTGATGTGGTGCTTATTACAAAAAAGAGACACAAAGTGCTGGAATAACTCTGTGGGTCAGGCAGGATCTCTGGAGAAAAGAGATAGGCAGCGTTTCGAGTCGAGACCCTTCTTCAGACTGATTGTAGGGGGTGAGAGAAATCTGGAGGAGGCAGAAAGCATGGGAGGTAATAAGTCGACATAGGTGAGGGTGGTTTTGGACAGGCAGATTTGTTTGGTTTAGATGTACAGCAAAGAAACAGGCCCTTTAGCCCATCGAGTCCGCTCCGATCAATGATCACCCACTCACTAATTCTGTCCTACACGCTAGGGGCAATTTACAGAAGACAATTAACCTACAAATCTGTACATCTTTGGAATGTGGGAGGAAACCGGAGCACCCAGGGAAAACCCACGCGGTCACAGGGAGAACGTACAAACTCCATACGGACAGCAACTGTGGTCGGTATTGAACCCAGGACTCTGGTGCTGTGAGGCAGCAACTCGACCCCTGCGCCGCTGTGCCGCACCAGATGTGGATGGTTGGAACAAAGGCCAGTGATAAGAACAGAAGGTGTGAAACAGGTTCGAAGAGTTGTGGATTGTGAGGCCAGAGGGAGGAAATTAGAAGGAGGGGAGAGAGGGTGGGGGAGATGAAGGGGAGAAATAGGTGGGAGAGAGGGTGGACCCCCCCTCGCCTCTGTCAACCTACTACCTGCCACGCTGTGTCCTGCCTCTCCCCTTTTCCAGCTTTTTTTCTCCCCCCTACAATCAATCTAAAGGGTCTTGACCCGAAACGTCCCTTATCCATGTTCTCCAGAGATGCTACCCGACCTAAGGTAGACACAAAATGCTGGAGTAACTCAGCAGGTCAGGCAGCATCTAGGAGAGAAGGAATGGGTGCTACCTGACCTGTTGAGTTACTCCAGCATTTTGTGTCCTTTTGTGTATTAACCAGTGTCTGCAGTACTTATGTTTCTACCTTATTTATCAGCACTGCTGAATACACTGGGCTCACACGACCCCTCTGTGAAGCAACAAATTGGGGCATCTGAGAGAACGTCATGAAAAAGCAGGAGATAAAGGGTTAACCCAAGGGAAAGAAAATCCCAGACGCAAAATACAAATGTTCAAATAATCAGAGCAATTCTCTACAGTTAAAAAAAACTTCCTGTATTTAAATATGGCTCGTAAACAGTTGGCCTTTAACTCCAATAAACCTTAATGCGGAAATATTGGAAAGCTGCTGGTTAGTCTGATGTTTGAGATAGTAATTAGAATCATTGAATCTCAGGGTTATGAGGCCATTCAGCCCATTGAGTTGATGTCAGCTCCCAAGACGGCAATCTCACCAGTCCCTTTCTCCTGCTGTTTGCCCGATGGCCCAGGCATTACTGGATCCCAATTTCAAGACATTAACATGTCTTTAACCATCTTAGATTAGTTTTTTCTTTTTCCGTTTATTTCCGTCATACAATGTTGGAGTCAGATACTGGTCTTCAGACTACAGACTGAAGAAGGGTCTCGACCCAAAACGTCACCTACTCCTTTTCTCCAGAGATGCTGCCTGACCTGCTGAGTTACTCCAGCATTTTGCGTCTATCTTTGGTGTAAACCAGCACCTGCAGTTCCTTCCTACATATTTCTGACATATATTGTTACCATTCTTAATTTTGTTTGGAACATTATATGCTGTAGCTTGCAAAACATATTAAGCAGCTTGGTGTATAAATATTTTCAGAGGATTGCTAAGAAAAGGCTTATTATCTTTGACTCTTTGTGTTTGAGTTAATGTCGCCCACAAACAAATCAATGGATTGACTTTGGGGCAACTTCAAATTGTCTTTAAACACAATGCACTAATTTACAAAACACAACTGTGATAAAGAAATAGATAGCGTCTGTGCCGAGCAAAACACAAAGTGCTGGAGTAATTCAGCGGGTTAGGCAGCATCCGTGGAGGGAATGGGCAGGTGACGTTTTGTGTCGGGACCCTTCTTCAGACCGTTGTCTATGGAGACTAGAGTTCCGATGAATGCAGTCATGATGCAGCCCAATAGGTCTTTGGTTGGGCTGCAGTTCTGATCGCCCCATTACATAGAAACATAGAAACATAAAAAATAGGTGCAGGAGTAGGCCATTTGGCCCTTCGAGCCTGCACTGCCATTCAATATGATCATGGCTGATCATCCAACTCAGTATCCTGTACCTGCCTTCTCTCCATACGCCCTGATCCCTTTAGCCACAAGGGCCACATCTAACTCCCTCTTAAATATAGCCAATGAAGTGGCCTCAACTACCCTCTGTGGCAGAGAATTCCACAGATTCACCACTCTCTGTGTGAAAAAAAACGTTCTCATCTCGGTCCTAAAAGACTTCCCCCTTAACCTTAAACTGTGACCCCTTGTCCTGGATGTCCCCAACATCGGGAACAATCTTCCTGCATCTAGCCTCTCCAACCCCTTAAGAATTTTGTACTTTTCTATAAGATCCCCCCTCAATCTTCTAAATTCCAGCGAGTACAAGCCGAGTCTATCCAGTCTTTCTTCATATGAAAGTCCTGCCATCCCAGGAATCAATCTGGTGAACCTTCTCTGTACGCCCTCTATGGCAAGAATGTCTTTCCTCAGATTAGGAGACCAAAACTGTACGCAATACTCCAGGTGTGGTCTCACCAATGCCCTGTACAACTGCAGCAGAACCTCCCTGCTCCTATACTCAAATCCCCTTGCTATTAATGCCAACATACCATTCGCTTTCTTCACTGCCTGCTGCACCTGCATACCTACTTTCAATGACTGGTGTACCACGACACCCAGGTCTCGTTGCATCTCCCCTTTTCCTAATCGGCCACCATTCAGATAATAGTCTGCTTTCCTGTTCTTGCCACCAAATTGGATTACAGGAGGGTTGTGAAGGCTTTGGAGAGGGTGCTGAGGTGGTTTACCAGAACGCTGCCTGGATTAGAAGGTTTCATCCTCAGGGAGAAGTTGGATACGTTTAGATTGAACATTGGAAGTTGAGGGATGACGTGATATAAGTATCTCAGATTCTGAGAGGCATAGATGCGGTGGACAGTCAGAACCTTTTTCCCCAGAGTGAACGTGTCCACCAGCAGAGGGCATCGCTATAAGGCGAGAGGGAGAACGTTTAGTGGAGACGTGCAGGGCAAGTTATTTTACACAGAGGGTGGTGGGCGCCTGGAACACAGAAAATACACGCAGTCACAGGGAGAACATACAAACCCTATGTTGACAGCATCCATGGTCAGGATTGAATCTAGGTCTCTGGTGCTGTAAGGTGTCACTGTGCTGCCCTCTATCGAATCCATGCACCTGTCTAAATGTTTCTTAAATATTTGAATATTCCTAAACTAATACCTTGGCATCATGTTCAGCGCAAACCTTGTGGGCTGAAGGGCCCGTTCCTGTGCTGTACCGTTCTATGTTCTTATGAATGGCAGGTGGCAAAGTTGGTGCAGCAGGTAGTGATGCTGCCTCACAGCTCCAGGGACCCAGGATCACCTTGGGTGCTGTTGATGTGGAGATTACATGTTCTCCAGTGACTACGTAGGTTTTTGCTGGTATTTCTATCCCCCCCCCCCTCCCCCCCCCCACATCCCAATGACCTGCTGGTAGGTTAGTTTAGTTTAATTTAGAGATACAGTGTGGAAACAGGCCCTTCGGCCCACTGAGACCGTGCCGACCAGCTATCCCCGTACACTAGCACCATCCTACACGCACGAGGGACAATTTATTATTATTTTTTACCAAAGCCAATTAACTCACAAACCTGCACGTCTTTGGAGTGTGGGAGGAAACCCGAGCACCTGGTGAAAACCCACACAGGTCACGGGGAGAACGTACAAACTCCATACAGGCAGCACCCGTAGTTAGGATCGAACCTGGGTCTCTGGCGCTGTAAGGCAGCAACTCTGTCGCTGTGTCACCGTGCTGCCTTTCACAGAGTGCTTGTGAAGGTTAAGAGAGGAACAGGACAGTGAGATTCAGTACAAAATACTCAATAGAACGGGCAGATCCAGTCTGACCCAGTCCCCTCTGCCACCCAGAGAGTCACGTTCCAATCAGTTGGATGGGAAACCTTTATATGTTGCCAGTATAGAAATAACACTTTACTGAGTAAAATGGACAGCAACTTACTTCATCTGCTTGACAATGGTGCTCTTGCCAGATTCCCCAGCACCTGCAACAGAGGAGATGTTATTAGCAAGGTATAGGAACTCAGTTGTGAAGCATGCGTCTACACATCACTTAGTGGCTGAAACCATGCTGCACCTTGTAGAGCCTCTGCCTCACGGCAATGGACACCCAGTTCGATCCTGACCTCGGGTGCTATCTGTGTGGAGTTTTCACGTTCTCCCCGCGGCCGCATGGGTTTCCTCCCGCATCCCAGAAATGTGCATGTTTGTTGAGTAATTGGCCCTCTGTAAGTTGCCCCTAGTGTGTAGAGGTGGATGTGAAAGTGGGATAACATAGTGTGGACAATGGTGGATGGTCGGCGTGGACGCGGTGGCCCGAAGGGGCCGTTTCCATACTTTATCTCTAAACGAAACCAAACTAAATTATAATCCAGGTCGCAGTCCTTAGTTGTAGTGTCTGGACTAAGGGGCCATCAAGTGTAATTAGAAGTGAGACGAAGTATATGTTTCTATGCTGAAAAAGACACAGAGTGCATGAGTATCCCAACGAGTCACGCAGCATCCCTGGAGAACATGGATCGGACCCCGATCCAAACCATCGCCTATCCATTTTCTCCAGAGATGCTGCCTGACCTGCTCAATTACTCCAGCACTCAATATCGTGTTTAGTAAACCAGCATCTGCAGTTCCTTGTTTCTACGTGTCTATACTGCATGTTAAACATTAATTCCCTTCACTACTGGCATATCGTTGCTACAAAACATACCATCTACAAAAGTGCATCAATATAATACGTTTATCTATTCCATTGTCACCAACCAAACCTGCCACCTCAACCATCTGGAAGAACAGGGTTAGCAGGGAAAAGGCCTTCAGATTCCCCTCAATACTCCATTGGAAATATATAGCTTTAGTTTAGTTCCGTTTATTATTGACCCGTGTAC
Organism: Rhinoraja longicauda; assembly: GCF_053455715.1. Lineage (NCBI taxonomy): Eukaryota > Metazoa > Chordata > Chondrichthyes > Rajiformes > Arhynchobatidae > Rhinoraja > Rhinoraja longicauda. The sequence continues at coordinate 13,707,923 of NC_135969.1, forward strand.
TAAGGTACAGTAAAAAGCTCTTTTGTTGCGTGATATCCAGTCAACGAAAAGACTATACATGATTAAAATCAAGGCATCGATAGTGCACACCAAAGATAGACACAACATGCTGGAGTAACTCATTGGGACAGGCAGCATCTCTGGATAGAAGGAATGGGTGACGTTTCGAGTCGAGACCCTTCTTCAGTCTGAAAAAGGGACTCGAACCGAAACGTCACCCATTCCTTCTATCCAGAGATGCTGCCAGTCCCGCTGAGTTACTCCATCATGTTGTGCCTATTTGAATGAATGAATGAATGAATGAATGAATGAATGAATAAGTTTATTGGCCAACAAGGAATGTGCCTTGGTGCTCCGCTCACAAATGACAACACAAACATACAGTTAACAATTAAGAATAAAGCATAAACACATCAAAACAATACGGATACACCATTACGGTCTAAACATGTGGGTGAAAATAAACCAGAGCAAAAAAGAGACTACAGACTTTGGTTATTGAGTAGAACTACTACTCGTGGAAAAAAGCTGTTTTTATGTCTGGCTGTGGCTGCTTTGACAGTCCGAAGTCGCCTTCCAGAGGGAAGTGCTTAAAAGAGTTTGTGGCCAGGGTGAGAGGGGTCAGAGATGATCTTACCCACTTGCTTCCTGGCCCTTGCAGTGTACAGTTCGTCAATGGGGGGAAGGTTGCAGCCAACAACCTTCTCAGCTGTGCGAACGATCCGTTGCAGCCTCCAGATGTTGTGCTTGGTGGCTGAGCCAAACCAGACCATGATGGAGAAGGTGAGGACGGACTCAATGATAGCAGTATAGAATTGGACCATCATTGCCTGTGGCAGATTGTGTTTCCTCAGTTGCCGCAGGAAGTACATCCTCTGTTGGGCCTTTTTGACTGTGGAGTCGATGGTGGCCCCCCATTTAAGGTCCCTGGAGATGCTGGTTCCAAGGAACTTAAATGACTCCACAGATGTGACTGTGGTGTTGTTGATGGTGAGTGGGGGGAGGGGAGGGTGATCTCTTCGAAAGTCTACAATTAGTTCCACTGTCTTGAGAGCATTGAGCTCCAGGTTGTTGCGATGGCACCAGGACGCCAGCTGTGTCACTTCCCATCTGTAGGCATTTTAGGTGTAAACCACAATCTGCAGTTCCTTACTACACATTAATAGTGTATAGATTCAGGATAAAGGGTATAAGGTTTAGTGGAAGATAAAGTCCGATAATGTCAGAGCAACGACAGTTTGAAGGCGACCAGTTAGGTAGGTGGGAGGTCTGGACAGCTCTAGCTAGTGAGAGGATGCTTCATTTCCCTTGTAACAGCTGGGAAGAGTCTGAGTTCTGGAGCATCCTCCAAGACAGCAATATGAGATGACCTTTGCCCAGACCCCATTTGAGAATAGAAAATAAATGTCCAATTTGCTGTTGAGAGTTGGCCACAGTCCAAACAGTTTTAGAGTTCATCCACATGAATATAGCCAATTCTTGTGTTGATGTGCAGCTTTTATCTGTATTTGTAAGACACATCCAACCAACAGCTAGGGAGCGGTCCTGAGCTAGTCTCTACCTCATTGGAGACCCTCGGACTATCTTTAATCGGACTTTACTGGACTTTATCTTGCACTAAATGTTATTCACGTTATTCCCTTCATCATGTATCTGTACACTGTGGACGGCTTGATTGTAATCATGTATTGTCTTTCCGCTGACTGGTTAGCATGCAACAAAAGCTTTTCACTGTACCTCGGTACAAGGGAAAATAAACTCAACTCAACTCAACTCAAGTTCCAAGTGAGACTGAGATGGTGAGATGTGTTAGATTATTGCCAGGGAGTTGCAATGTGGTTTCGGCTGAATGCCACTGTTAGCGCCTGAACTCCCTCTACACGCACGGCCCTGGAAGTGGGTCAGTTAATTATACACCGAGTCTCAGACACTGCTAATGTCTCCTTGTGCTGACTCCAGGAATTTTGTGCAATGTGATTAACAGCGGTTTTAATCAGCACTGGAATTACGTGGTCAAAGCTGATATGATGGTACAGTATAATTGTCACATGTACCGAGAAGCTTTTCACTGTACCTTAGAGCATGTGACAATAAGCTGAACTAAACGAAACTAAATGCAGTGAAAGTTTTGTGTGCTAACCATGCAGATCTGATTGTGACAGACAGTGGGGAAACAGGGCGATGAATCCAGTGTGACAACCATAGAGAAAATGCAAATTAAAAAAAAGTTCAAGGGCTGCAACAGGGTAGACTGGAAGATCAGGAATACGTCCTTAGCTTATGAAAGGTTGGTTCAATAGTCTGATGTTAATGGGGGAAGAAGCTGTTCTTGAATCTGGACATCCTCTCGAGCTTATGTATCTTCTGCCTGATGGGGATGTGGAGAGATCCAGTAACCTGGCTTCAATCCTGACATCAGGTGCTCTCTGTGTGGAGTTTGCATGTTCTGCAGTTTCTTTCTACATCCCAAAGCATTACTGGCTGGTTGGTTAATTATTTTTGGTAAATTGCCTATTGTGTAGGTGGGTGAAGGTGGGGAGGGGGAGGGGGGGGGGAGTTGATGGGCATGTGAGAGAGAATAGTTTAGTTTGGAGATGCAGCATGGAAACGTCTTTTGGCCTATCGAGTCCAGGCTGCCCAGCGATCACCCTTTCACATTAGTTCTCGCATGCACTCCCTACACACCGGGCGATTTTTTAGAGGCCAGTTAACCTGCAAATCCGCACGTCTTTGGGTTGTGGGAGGAAACTGAACAGAGGGGGAATGTGCAGACTCCACACATGCTCATGCACCGAAGATGTAAACTCCACACAGACAGCATCCGAGGTCAGGATCGAACCTGTGAGGCAGCGGCTTCACCAGCTGTACCACTCTGCTGCCGTATGTGAGAGGAGAAAAAATGGTGGAATGGGATTGCTCTGAGAGCTGGCCTCGACACAGTGGGCTGAATGGCCTCCTGTGGAAAGCAGAATATTCCATGTGCAGGAAAGCTGAAATGAAGCAGAGAAATCAGGAAATGCTCAGCAGGTTCGGCAGCATCTGTGAAGGGTATCAATGTTTCAGGACAGTGAATTCACCTTGCATCAGAGAGATGGAAGATAATCACCCCAAAATGTTTTTTTCTTTCTCCACGGATGCTGCCTGACCGACTGAATAAGTCAGTCAGCCTAGTGAATAGGTACCAGTAGATGAGAGAACCATGAGGCCAAATGAAATTTACACTCAGTACATTCAGTCCTTGAGAGTGACCAGTGAATACTCAGAACATTTTTGAACCCATTTCTCCTGGGGAAAAGTAATTTCTCATCCACTTGCCCTATCTGGTGTACAAGTCACTTCAGTCCCAAATTCCAATTATCTGCAATCAAGAATTGATAATGAACTTGTTGATGTGAGATTCACTCTGTTCCCAGCGTGAGGGAAACGCTGCAGATGTTTCAGAGAGGACTAGACAAAATTGGAGAAAGAATTTTAATTAACTGGGTAATATTGATTTCTCAAGATAAAATGTCATAAATTCTGCTTGTGCTTCCTTTAAACATTGATAGGGCAAACATGGGGTTGGGGGGGGTGGGAAGCACAATGGTGCAGCGGTAGAGTTGCTGCCTTACAGTGCCAGAAATTCAGGTTCGATCCTGACTACGAGTGCTGTCTGTACAATGTTTGTACGTTCTCCCTGTAAATGCGTAGGTTTTCTCTGGGTGCTCCGGTTTCCTCACACACTCCAAAGACGAGCAGATTTGTAGGTTCATTGGCTTTGATAAAATTGCAAATTGTCCCTAATGTGTAGGATAGTGCTAGTGTGCGGGCTGATCGCTGGTCGGTGCGGACACGGTAGGCCGAAGGGCCTGTTTCCGCGCTGTATCTCTAAATTAAACTAAACTAATTTAATTGATGTACTTCATAAACAATCTTATTTTTCAACACTACAGTTTGTTGGTCAGTTTTAGGGACATCATCTGTTTGATTAGTTCCGTTTAGTTTAAAGATACAGTGTGAAAATAGGCCCTTTGGCCCACTGAGTCTGTGCCGACCAGTTCTATCCTACACACTAGGGACAATTTACAGAAGCCAATTAACCTCCAAAGCTGCATGTCTTTGGAATGTGGGAAGAAACCACACATGGTCACAGGGAGAACGTACAAAATCCATACAGATAGTACCTGAGGTCAGATTGAACCCGGGTCTCTGGCACTGTGAGGCAGCAAATGGACTGTTGCACCACCCTGCCACCCTAAGTTCATGGGAATCATGGGATCTTGGGCAAAAAACTGCTTAGTCTGGGGCCTGGAATTGGTTGAGAGCGAGGGGTGGGGGGGAAGGTGGATTGAGTGGGGGGGGGGGAGATGGCAGCCCAGAAACATCTCAGACAGTGGGCAGGAACCTGTCAAGTGGGTGCCTGTCTTGCCTCGGGATCCTTTGGCAAGAGGCCTAGTATTGTGGAGGCTGCCATTAACCCAACGGGCCTTCCTAACTGCTGCAGGGGTTAGTTTAGTTTAAAGATACTGCGTGAAAACAGGCCCTTCGGCCCAGCGAGACCATTGATCCCACTTTCGCATCCTACACGCCAGGGGCAATTTACAAACTGTATGTCTTTGGAATGTGGGAGGAAATCGGAACACCCGGAGAAAACCCACAAGGTCAGAGCGGAGAACGTGCAAACTCCGCACAGACAGCATCCCTAGTCAGTTTTGAACCTGCGTCTCTGGCGCTGTGAGGCAGCGACTCTACCGCTGCGCCACCGTGCCGCCTCTGAAGTAACTCAGTCTAAATTCGTTCCAAAGCAATCTATGGCCAGTGGGACACCAAGACACCCACTCCCATGAGCTGTGGGGCACAGTGGTACTTGACTGCAGTATTTAACTCACAGGGAAGTCCCACTGCAGCTCGTTGGGATGGCAGATATATTTTGCAGCAGTTTAATGTAGGTGTTACTTTTACAGCAGCCTCCCATTCCATTGCAGCTCAGTTTTACAAAGGCAAATAAATATCCTTTGTAAAGGCTGCGTGCAGAAATGTAAAAGAAATGATTTTACACGAGTCGGGATCTCGTTTATCAGCTGATCTTTTTGGACATTGAGAGATAAACCTCCACTGCACAGGGTCTTTGGGAATTGTAACCTTTTAGGCATTGAAGTTCTGTAATCAGATGGATTCCAGTGATTTTCAGATTTACCTCCGTCCATCCCCATGACAATAGTAGTGGATAGATCTGCAAATAACTACCCTCGACCAAGGGGAGATGGATCATGTGAAGTCGGGTTAGTAATTGCCTTGTTCAATTACTTTTCGTTTCTCTGCAATTTATTTCCCCTGTACTTCATTAAAAAAAAACGCTCTCGTTTTGACGAGGATTCCTGATGTGTTCTCGTTATTTGAGCAAAAGGCTTTATTAATAACTTTGGAGCCACCAGGGAATTTCTGCTGATCCTTAAAGAGGGGCTGCCACAGTTAGTTATATTGAATCATTTTGCTTCAAATTCTACCTGAACAAGTAAATTATAATTTCAATTTTGTTCATATCCTTCCGTGTTAATCGCTGCCGTGTGATGTTAGTGATTGCTTTAGCTCTCAATCCTGAACAATGAAGAGATAATTTAATTTTTACCATGCTTTCTCTGGCTCATTATAATTGCTTTTGTTATATTCTGTGATGTGCTCACTCACACCCACTGTGTTAGACTATGGATGGGGCTCTATTTTAGGGAGTGCTGAAATTACCTTTGTTCTTATATCTCAGCCTCTCTTTTGCCTCAAAGAGAGGGGAATTCACATGGATTACTTTAAGTTAGTTTTAAGAATAAGGGGTAGGCCATTTAGAACTGAGATGAGGAAAAACTTTTTCAGTCAGAGAGTTGTGAATCTGTGGAATTCTCTGCCTCAGAAGGCAGTGGAGGCCAATTCTCTGAATGCATTCTAGAGAGAGCTGGATAGAGCTCTTAAGGATAGCGGAGTCAGGGGGTATGGGGAGAAGGTAGGAACGGGGGTACTGATTGAGAATGATCAGCCACGATCACATTGAATGTCGGTGCTGGCTCGAAGGGCCGAATGGGCCTCCTCCTGCACCTATTGTCTATTGTCTATTGTCTATTGAGATACAGCACAGAATCAAGCTCTTCAGCCACCAAGTCCTCGCCGACCAGCGATCCCCACACAGTAACACCATCCCGCACACACTAGGGACATTTTGCAATTTTACCGAAGCCAAAAAACCTGCAAACCTGTATGTCTTTGGAGTGTGGGAGGAAACCGGAGAAAACCACCAGGCGGTTTACGGGAAGAACATACAAACTCCGTGCAGACCACAGCACCCATAGCCAGGATTGAACCCGGGTCCCTGGCGCTGTAAGGCAGCAACTCTACCGCTGTGCCATCGTGCAGCCCCACTGTGTGGCTGCAGAAGTGAGGGCAGGTGGAAGGGTGAAGAGAGGAAGCTGTAACGGGAGATGTAGAGCAACCTAATGTTCACTTTATGTCAATAGACAAGAGACAATAGACAATAGGTGCAGGAGGAGGCCATTCAGCCCTTCGAGCCAGCACCGCCATTCAATGCGATCATGGCTGATCACTCTCAATCAGTACCCCGTTCCTGCCTTCTCCCCATACCCCCTCACTCCGCTATCCTTAAGAGCTCTATCCAGCTCTCTCTTGAAAGCGATGTTACCCTATCTGTGTGTGGGGAGGAGGGACGGGAATGGGGGGGGGGTCTCTCTCTCTCTCTCTCTCTCTCCCTCTCAACCCTTCCACCCACCCACATGCCCACTACCCACACATAACAAGCCCGCCAGCCATCTCTCACGAGGAAGATGTCCGACACTGTCACAATATAATGTACCAGTCCTTGACCTTGCCCACATGCCTCTTGCCTGAAGCGATACTGAGGCGGAGTTGCTGTTGCCTCTCGGTTTGGTGATCACTTGGCAGAATGTTGACATTGCCAAAGACAGAGTGGCCTCTGAACTGAGCACCTTTAATCCCGTTTACTAATTCTAGCCCAACCCTGCGTGTACATGTGTAAGCTAATCAATTTGACTTCAAGTCCACAGAACCTTTCTTCAATCTCCCCATCTCTTACCATCTGTGCTTGGCCTTAATCATCATCCAAATTAGGACAGACACAATCCTTAGAAGGGTTTAATCAGTTAATCTGCTTTTCCATCATTACTTTGAGCGGACTGCTGTTGCTATTTTAAGGAAGCAAAACAGGCTAAATCACACTCAAAGGCGCATGCTTCTTATTTCATTTACTCGAGCCGATTCCACTTATCCATGTACATAATTAGTCAATAAAATAGTGGCTGCTTGCTGTGATATCAATGGCTTCTCATTGTAAGAAATGACCCTGGAACTCATGATCATTGAGCCTTACGGCTGGCTTGTTCCATACAAGCAACATTCCACATGTTAGCTGCAGCAGTTTGTACTGAAAGGCATTCAGATTTATTCCACTGGCGTTTTAACTGAGCAAAGGGTGGAACATTAAGGTGACAGGTTGTCTTTTCGATTCTGGGACGTATTAAAATCAAACCACACTGATGATATATTACCTTTTTCCCTATTTGTCCCTTCTCTTGCATATTGTCCAGCTGCTTTCTGTCTCCCTCCTTTAACCCTTTATCTCTTGGCTTCCCCCCGTCTCAACCTTGTTCCCTCTTGTTTTGTGTCTTTGTCTCTCTTGAACCGTATCTACCTTTTCCTGCTTTCTCGTTGTTCCTCTCTCTGCCTGATGCCCTCTCCACCTTACGCCTTTCTTTCTCAGTTTCCTCTCTCTTTCTCTTTGTACCTCATTCTGTCTTTGTCCATTTCTTTCTCCATCTCTTTTGCCCTCACTACTTTCCCCCTCTTGCATTCCCTTTCTCTCTCTACTTGCCATCTCCCTCTCCTCTCTCCCTCCCTCCTCCCTCCCTCCCTCCCTCCCCTCCCTCCCTCCCTCCCTCCCTCCCTCCCTCCCTCCCTCTCCTCCCTCCCTCTCTCTCTCTCTCTCTCTCTCTCTCTCTCTCTCTCTCTCTCTCTCTCTCTCTCTCTCTCTCTCTCTCTCTCTCTCTCTCTCTCTCTCTCTCTCTCTCTCTCTCTCTCCACCCCCCCCCCCCCGTCCTCCCTCACTCTCCCTCTACCTGTCTTTGCCTTTGTGTCTCTCTTTCTCTCTGTGTCTCTCTGTCTGCCTCCCTGTCTCTTTCTCCATTTGTCTCTCCCACTTTTCCTTTGTCTCTGCCCCCCTGTCTGCCCCTCTGTCTGCCCCCCTGTCTGCCCCCCTGTCTGCCCCTCTGTCTGCCCCCCTGTCTGCCCCTCTGTCTGCCCCTCTGTCTGCCCCTCTGTCTGCCCCCCCTGTCTGCCCCCCTGTCTGCCCCTCTGTCTGCCCCTCTGTCTCTCTCCGTCTTTCTTCATCTCAGTCTCTCTCTCTGCCTCTTTCGCCCATTCAAGGAAGAATTATTTATTCAGAATTGGGCCTGATCTTGCCCATGCTTACTGACAAGTGGCATGGGAGGGGCTGATTAGTTGCCCATTGGGTGAATGAGGTATCCATGTAAAAGTGACCACATTTGAAATGGAAAGTTGGCAGTGGTAAATGGCTCTAACCCACTGGAGTTGGGATAACTAGTGCCTGGATTTCCCCCAAAATCCACAGCCAGAGTGCCTCGCGGTGGGATGAATTCCAATAGAAATCCCAGGGAAAAACCTCTTCTCCCGGAAATATTATTTTCCAAGGGGTTATTTGCTGACTTGGCACACCTTCAGATAAACCTCCCTGCAGCCAGGATGGAGCAGATCTCGGGGATGGGTTGGAGGCTGCAAGCATTAGGTTTCTTCACTGAATTAGGGCTGAGGTTTCAGTGTGAGCTTCCAGGCAAAGCGATGATAAAGGACCTCTGGCAATCACACAGCTGAAAACGCTCTCTGTTGTCGGACTCTGCCGAAGTCAGAAGAATATGTATGTGAGTTGGGCTCCAAATGATTGAAGAAAAAGCTAGACCGGAGGTTCAGTGGATCACCATGGGATTCCAGCACCGTTGGAGAATCCAAACCACAGTTTTGAAGGAATGTGCGAATCAAGGAACTGCAGATGCTGGTTTACAAAAACAAAATACACAAAGTGCTGGAGTAACTCAGCAGCATCTCTGGAGAACATGGATAGGTGAAGTTTCGGGTCGGGACCCTTCTTCAGACTCATTGTAGAGGTGGGGCGAGAAAACTGGAAGAGAGACCTTCTAGGTTTCTTCTTTCTAGAAGCAAGAAAGCCGAATGTTGATCTGGCCAAATCCATATCCAACAATATTATCTTGGAGACGAGAGGACCTGAAACGTCACCCATTCCTTCTCTCCCGAGATGCTGCCTGACCTGCTGAGTTACTCCAGCATTTTGTGAATAAATCGATTTGTACCAGCATCTGCAGTTATTTTCTTATAGAGGAACTGCAGATGCTGGTTTACAAAAAAAAAAATCACAAGGTGCTGGAGTAAGGCAGCAGGTCAGGCAGCATCTTTGGAGGAAATTAATAGACGACATTGTGGGTCTTTATCATAACCAGTCGCCTTCAGGAAGTCACGGGGTAGGTTTACAGGACTTTAGTTGAGCAACAGTTGTGATCACCCCAATACTTGAAGAATGTGGAGGCCTTTTGGAAAGGACACAGAGGAGGGTTACCAGAATGATAGAAAAATAGACAAAGAAATGCTGGATCAGGCTGCATCTATGGAGGAAATGGACAGGTGACA